>NC_064621.1:541685321-541988351 GCF_023898315.1 Schistocerca nitens | reverse complement strand
TTGTTTTCGTACTGACGTAATGCCAGAACATCACACTGCTCGCCTTTCTCTAGGGAAAGATTACAGTTATTGGCTCGAAATTGGTCACGTACGATGGTATCTAGTCTCTAAGTTAGGTACAAAATAGAAGCTTCTAAGGGAATGCAATCGACAAGTACGCCATATTTCAGGTCATGTTTTGGTTATCGAAAACTCAATTATTGATCGCTTTAAGTGCCATGCAATTGACCTATGACCGTAATACGAGGTATGTCCACAAAGTAAGTTCCATTTGGTTATATAAAACGAACGTGTACAGATACAGAAAAATATTTATTGTACAAAAATCTAAAACTGTTAACCTACTTTTCTAGATAGCTTCCGAAATTTTGTAGGCACTTGTCATAGCATGGCCAACGTTTTTGTATGCCTTCTTCATAGGTTGCCGCCTGTGTATTCAACCATGTGGTAACATGTTCTTTCAGCTCATCATCGTTGAAGTGTTGACCACCTAGGACAGATTTTTGTGTAAAAAGAAAGTCGCTAGGAGCGAGGTCTGGGCTGGACGGAGGATGATCAAACGTGTCTCAGTGAAATTCCCGTAAGAGTTATTTGGTCACATTCGCCGTGTGATGTCGGGCATTATCGTGGAAAAAACACCTTTTGACAGTAATCCTCGGCGCTTGTTCTGTATTGCTCAGCGCAATTTCTTAATGGTCTCGCAGTAACCATGTGCACTGATTGTTTGGCCTCGTGGTAAGAAATCAATCAGCAAAATGCCTTATCTGTCCCAAAAAACGGTGCTCATGACTTCTCGAGGTGTCAAGATTTGCTTAGGCTTAACCTTCGTTGGGGATGAAGTGTGTCTCCACTCCACTGATTCCAGTTTTGTTTCAGTGGTGTCGTACATTACCAAACTTTCATCCCCATGACTCTCCGAGAAAGAAAACCAAGGCCTTCTTCATTGTAGTGAGTGAAAAACTGAAGTGCACTGCCCATCCGTTGTTTATTGTATTCACTAAGAATTTTGGGCTCCCAGCGTGAGCAATGTTTCCGCAATTTCAGTTTTCCAGTAACAATTTCATGAATTAGTGATCGTGAGGTTTGAGGAACTTCCATAGCAAGGGCACCTTACTGTTCTGCTTAATCTTCTCTTCAATTGTGTGAACCATTTCATCAGTAACCACAGACGGGCGTCCACTTCGTTCTTCATCGTGTACTTGATCACGTCCTTCATGGGCCAGTCTGACCCATCTTCTAACCATTGAATCACTCATAGCATTTTGTCTGTAAACCTTGGAGATTTGCCGATGAATTTCCTTTGGTTTAACCTTCTTTGCATTTAGAAAACTAATCGCAGATCTGATTTCACACGCATCGGCATTTTCAATTGCGGCTGACATTATAAAGAAGCACTACAAAGCACATGTCTTCAGCAGCGACCTGAAAATGGTGTGCATGTCTTCTCCTTGAGTCAGAGTAACTGCCGCGCATGCTCGGAACTGCGATCGTAGTGCTGCCGCGGATAGAAATAAAAACGGAACTTTGTGGACGACCTTCGTATTTGGCATGAGACGAGGGTAGTAGTGGCGACCTTACACAGGAAGACGCGAAAAGAAATAAATTGTACTAAAATCTTAAGTAAGCATTCAGTTTTTGTCATGTCTTCGTACTGTCGTAATGCCAGAACATCACATTGCTCGCCTTTCTCTAGGGAATGGTTATTGGTATCGAGTAAATATTGTCACTTACTAAGGTAGGCGGACTCTTCGTACTGTACAAAATAGAAGCATCTAAATTACAGCAATCGATAAGTACGCCATATTATTACTGCTCCTGTTTTGGCTATCGAAAACTCCCTCGTTTTAAGTGCCTTGCAGCTCACCTAGGAGAGTAACACTTTGCACGAAACGAGCTGTAGCACCAACGTTACACGAGAAAACGCGAAATCTTCAAGTAAACGTTCCACTTTTGTCACTTGCTTTCGTACTGTCGTAATGACAGATCACTTCGTTTGCCTTTCTCTAGAGGGGGTTATCTGATCGAAATTTATATCACGTAGTAAGGGGTCTATTCTCCTCGTTCTGTACAAAATAGCTTCTAAGTTAATGCAATCGACAAGTACGCCATATTGCAACTCTTGTTTTGATTAAAAACTGCCTTGCAGACCGTTTAAAGTGCCTTGCAGTTGTACTAGGACCGTAATACATGGCACCAGACAAGGTGTAGCGCCAGCGGTACATGAGAAAATACCAAAAGTAATAAATTGTAATAAAATCTTAAGTTAACGCTCAGTTCTTGTCATTTGTTTTCGAGCTGTCGTAATACCAGAACATCACATTGCTCTCCTTTCTTTTGGGATTGGTAATAGATAATGTGTGGAAATTTGTCGCGTAGTAAGGTATCTCAACTCTCCGTTCATTACAAAATTGAAGCTACTAAGTTAATGCAATCGACAAGTACGCCATATTGCGGCTCATACTTTGGTTATCGAAAACTCATTTCTTGAGCGTTTGAGGTGCCATGCAGATGACCTAGGACCGTTATATCTGGCACGAGACGAGGAGTAGCAGCAGCATTATAGGAGAAAACTTGAAAAGTATTAATTTGTAATAAAACCTTAAGAAAACGGGCCGTTTTTGTCATTTTTTTCTACTTATGTAATGCCAGAACATTACATTGCTCGCCTTTCTCTCTGGAATGGTTATATTCATCGGGTGGAAGTTTGTCACGTACTAAGGGATCCTTTCTCTTCCTTCTGTACAGAATAGAAGCTTCTAAGTTAATGCAATTGACAAGTACGCCAGTAGGTGAGCAACCTTCGTATGGCCCAAATCCAATATGGCGGCCGTGACGTCAGTTGATGTCGCGCGTACTGTTACCTAAGATGGCGGGAAAGTACCACGCTCCTCCTGTTGTGAAGTGTGAATTTTTGGATGGAAGATTGGTCAATTGGGATACCTCTACTAACCTAAGAAAACAGCAGGAAAGAAATGCACTTGGGCTACTTCCACTAACCTAAGTCACCTGACCGCCACCTCTTCCTTGGAACTGTGGCTAAAGGACTTGGCCTGTGTTGGACATAAATCTTTATTTTCAGACTTTATTTAAACAATTAGAGGCAGTATCACCATAAGTGTGCTCACCTTGGGGTTCTGGCGCGTCATCCTCTTAGAAAATGGGTTTGAATTTCGAATTTTTAGGGAATTTCGTTGTAAGAGATTACTCCAGAAGTTGAGGGAGTTAGTATGGTGTTGTCCCCACTAGAGGCTGCTCATGATGCCGTTCAATTCGAATATAATTTGTATAAGTTTGTAATCTACCTGTAGCATTAGTGTCATGTTACCGCCACAAGAGGCCGAGATCAGTTGTCGCTGTGGAACAAGGGTGATGCCACCCAGGGAGTGTTTTCATATCTGCATTACATGCACTCATTCAGCTGAGGAATGGAAGCGAGCATTAATGCTTGAACATATTAAGAGGAAGAATACGGTCCTGCATATAAATTCTTTGCATTAAAGTTGCATTACACAATGCATGGAAACATCTGTCTCTGCTCGAATTGTCTGTCATTTCTAAAAGCTACGAATAGGCTGCCAACACACAAGAGAAAACTGCTTCCGATCCACCAGACCAAAGAACTAAGGTAGTTGGCGAATTCACCACTAGAGGGTGCCGCGACAGCTCATGTGATCGTGCATTTCAGTCCATAGGAGCATAGCACCATGACGTCACATGTTTTTCTCAGCTGCACGTCTGCCCCAACATCCTGAACCCCCTGAAGTCTGGTGGGGGAAACTGGTGGGAAATGGAAGCAGCCGGTTCTGGGCTGGTGGAGAGAGAAATGAGTGTACTTTATTTCTTCAACAATTTATTTAGGGATGGATTTCACATAGTTTATTTATTACGCTGATACAAAATTCACCCTGCCGGCAATCTGGAGGGGAGAAAATTGGTGTGAAAAGGAATCAGCCTGTTCTGGGCTGCTGGAGAGAGGAAGGAGTGTACTTTATTTTTGGAAAAAATTATTTAGCGACGGATTTTACCTAGTTTCGACTAATTCCTCATATTGCAGACATGGATGCGATCACTGTTTCGGTGCTAGCCATCCCCAGAAGGTGTCACCCCTTCTCAAAACTCTTTCTGTAACTCAAACGTTGTCAGTCACATTATGTGGTAACCAACAGCGTGCTGGTGGACGAATGACATGGAAAAGACACTGCAGATGTACTGAAATAAGCATTACAGTTGATAGTGGGAACAATTTTAGCAATTTTACAATAATTTCAACACTGACCGATGATGTGACGGCATGTTTCTCAGTTTCAGTATCATAGCTAAACCACTTCTTCTCCACTTCACGCTCACCCTGCGGGTCCAGTGGTTAGAACAGGCCCGAGGCGTTCCTGCCTGTCGTAAGAGCGACTAAAAGGAGTTTCACACGTTTTGGCCTTTATGTCATGTTACTCTGAAGGGTTTTACCACCATTCTTCAAAATTTTCCTGAAGAGCAAGCCAATTGGGGAAGGGCGCCTTACATGGTGCATCGTGACAATCATGCATTCAGATCTTTAGCCCACTTTCTCGTCGTCTCATTGCAGTACCGCCCATTCCCCATCTCTTGGGCGAGGACACCTTCCTGGGTGCGTTTTCCACCATGCACTATATAGTATCGCTTTCTGCATCGACGATGACCATGGACTTCTCAGCACCTGATTTCCAGCACAGTAGCCAGTCTGGGGCCGCCATGTACCCTGTTGGTTGTAGCCCCCTGACCACACAGGGATCGCTCTCCTGATGCCTGCACTGTTAACTCCCCACGTATGCCAAGGGGTAGATGTCCATTTCCCTGGGTCATCGGGACTCCCGGCAATGACCATCCTGCTAGGTGCCCTTTGCTGCAGCTGGGTGGCGCCCATGGGGAGGGCCCCTGGTCGGAGTGGATGGCATCAGGGTGGATGACACACAATGAAGCGTGGCCCATCTCGTGTTGGTGGTGAAACACCAACAGTCTCGAAGCGATCATGAGCTCAATTCAACGCACAGAAGTATGACCCCAAATCGTTCCCCTCCCTGGCCACACCATGGGAGGAACGTCAGGCTAAGGATGGCAGCGGATCTTATTCGCCCCAGTACCTTGTATGTTAGAGAACTGATGGGGAACCTTTCATGATGATGAAGCCTCAGTTTTTTGTTGAGCATTTCGAGGACGAGTTTAGGGAAGTCGCAGGTGATTCTTTAGGAGATCTGTGTATGATGCACTGGTGACAGTGGTCCCTCTAGGCAAATGCTCCAAAATGACGCCTTTTTCGTCCCAGAAGAGAGTCAGCATAACCTGATGGTTCTGTTCTAAAATTCTTTGGTTTTGGTGATGAGGTATGGCGCCATTCCTTGCTCGCTCTCTTCGTTTCCGGTTGGTGGAAGTGAACCCAGGTTTCGTCCCCAGTAACGATTCTTGCGAGAAAGCCATCACCTTCTCGTTCAAAGCGCCGAAGAAGTTCTTCACAAGCATCAACACGTCGTTCTCTCATTTCAGGAGTCAGCTGCCGTGGCACCCATCTTGCAGACACTTTGTGAAACTGGAGCACATCATGCACAATGTGGTGTGCTGACCCATGAATAATCTGCAAACATGCTGCAATGTCATTCAGTGTCATTCGGCGGTTTTCCTTCACTATTGCGTCAACTGCTGCATTGTTCTGCGGAGTCACAACTCGTTGTACCTGACCTGGACGAGGAGCATCTTCCACTGAAGCCACACAATTTTCGAACTTCCTACTCCATTCGTAGACTTGCTGCTGTGACAAACATGCATCGCAGTACTGAATCTTCATTTGTCGATGAATTTCAGTAGGTTTCACACCTCCACTACGCAAAAACCGAAGAACGCTGTTCTTCCCTGGTGCAAGTCGCAAGTGGGGCGGCCATCTTTATACTGATACTGCGACGGTATGTGTGCATCTGCACTATGCTGCCACCTATAAACCATTCTGCACGCCGTTTGTAGCACGCTTACCAACTTACGGCGCGAAATTTCGATTTGTTATTACAATTTTAAGGTTTTCATTTGACAAATCCTCGTATAATGTATCACTGCTGCGGATTCTGCATAGTGTGTGTTCTTTTGGACATGTGCGGAAAAAGACACCACTCTTTCATGATAGTGGAACGGGCTTATTTTCTGTTCTAAGTCTTTAATTCTCTTCTTTAAGGTCTGTTACTTCTGCCTCCAGGTGTCGGGTGATGTCCTGCGTATCTGGGGCATTGGTAACAGCCAGTTGTTTCCACAGTCTGTGATTGCCTTTACGAAGTTCTTCGTTTTGGCCTTCTAGTTTACATCGTATAAGAGCAAGCGCCCAAATTTTATTTCGTAAATTGGCTGAGATTACAGTGGATGCCCTCTTCTGTCTCAATTCACTTGCAAATTCAGCAAAGGCGTCATCAACTACAGCGATCTTGTCTGCATTTGACACGTCTAAGTGTCTAACTGGTGTTGCCACATCGGTAGAATTACGCCGTCTCACTGCACCAGCATTACGTGTGTCAAATCACCCCTGAGAATATGGCGCTGTCACTACTGGGACTGGCTGTGGCTGCCGCCAGCTCATACCAAGTAGTTTTCTCAAGTGTCTATTCTTCAACGTGGAGACAGAGATGACAACGTCAAGGAAACACGACACGCACGTCTTAGATTCTTCACTGTACGAAGTATTTAGAGTTAGTGTCGCCTTGGTGTTGATATAACTCTTCTATAAGTTTGTCCAAAGAGGTTTTTATGGTCCACTCATCTCCATTAGCAACAGCAGCAGTCGTAGTAAAGTGCGCCATCTGCAAAGCGTTCGTTTGGTTCGGTTCGCTGAGGCAGCCGTCTAGGCGTGCTCGGTGAGCGGGGAGAACATCTGGTGGGTGCTGACGCGTTGAATGCCGTTGCCGCTGACGTCGAGGTGCTGCGCAGCGTGCTGACGCGATGGAAGAGACACGACGAGTCGACGCGGGAGGCCGACATGCGCCGGGCCAGCTGGAGCGCGGAAAAGCGCCCAAAACCGAATCACTACAAAACTTTATTCACTCTTCCTATACAAATTACAATATCTAACGAGTAAGCGATAAACGCACTGTGCGAACGTAAATACCAAACTTTTTTTTTTCAACTTTAGCATAAGAAAACTGCATCCGAATACGGAGCTACGTACGATGCCACCACCTCGGCAGTCATCTTAGTTACGTACAAGTGAACTGAGTTTTTCTCTGAAGTTTTCGGCTGCATCAGGAGGTGAGTATGATGGGCGATAGAAGACCAAACAATCTCACATGCAGCTTCGATTTCCATCTCGGTGGATTTGAGTTTCTTGTCTACTGCGACGAATACACCACCTCGATTTCCCACTTGCTTATCCTTTCAAAAGACACTCAATTTTTTTCCAAAAGTCTCACTGCTATCAATTTTAGGTTTCAACCAGCTTTCTGTACCTAGTATTGTGTGAGCTTCACTGCTTTTCAGGAGAGCTCCGAACTCTGGGACTTCGTTGCGAATGCTTCAGCAGTTAACCACTAGGGTCTTCATACTCTCACCTGTGGGAGACATTTTTTCGATCTTACACTGATGCTTCTGAGGTTTCTTCAGCTGCTGTCATCTGGACTAAATGGAGAGTCCCCTAATTAAAAAAAACTGTCTACACAGTCAGCTACCTGGGTAGCAGCCTCTCTGGTGTACTCACACCTCACCCGTTTAGGGACACCCTACAGTTCTCAATCCTGTGACACAAGTCTAGGATGTCTCAGGACTTCCTAAGCCTGTGGTTTAGTCCTTACACTCTGTTCAGAACCACGGGGCCACGATCAGTTCTGGGGATAATGCTGCAAATTGAGAGTTACTCCATGAGCAATGCTGGGCTCCTCAACCTTCTCTGCCAGTTTTTGGAATGAACCAAGTAGATCTTGAAGCCCAGACGACAGGCATATTTTTTCCAATGAGCACGACAATCTGCAGTTTCTTGCACCCTGATCCCTCAATGGCTGCCAGAATAGCCTCTTCAGCATGTTGAATGAGGCCCCCACGCATACACACTGCGTGCAACTGGTGTCCTTTCCTGTCCCTTACTTTCATTTCCCTAGACGATGTCAATGTAGTGTACTCCTGAGAATGACCGGAGCCTTCAACACCACGTCACTAGAGGCACTTTGTGTTGTGATGGGGACCTGCCCTATAGACATAACATTTTAGAGCTGCATTTCACTGGCTTAAGAGGGACAGGGTCGATAAAGCCACTGAAATTACAGGAACCAACATTATGAACAAAACACAAATGAAACAATGGAGGATTCAAACATGGCAGAGAGTGGGATGCATCCTATAAGGGTCGCTGAGTGCACTCTTTCTTTCCTGATGTACACGAAAGACTAAAACTGAAACATGCCAACCCAAGCCAGGGGATGGTCCATTTCCTGACAGGCCACGGGCCGTATCCAATACATTTAAACCATATGGGACTAACTGACGATGAAGTATGCGTATGCGGAGAAACTGGGACACCAGAACATGTCACACTGCTATGCAATACGCTAGCACAAGTGAGACCTATACAGAATGACAATGACATCGCCAGAATAATACGTAATCCCGATGGCTGGAACAAAATAAATAGCGTAGCTGATATTGTATCAAACACTCTGCACGTAGAATACAAGCGCCAAAACCCATATGGGAGGAGGCGTAGACAAGCACAAACAACACAACAAACCACATGGGAGGACACAAACACGACCACGGATTCCGAAACCGAGGAAGGAACACTAAGTGGACATGACTCAGAAGGGATCAACATGTAAAGGACCAAAGCCAACAATGTATGACACTGCATGCCACAACACAGTCACAAACAACACAATAATCATCAAACAAACACCGGCACCACATACTAAGACTGTAGTAATAAGTTAATGTCGCTTGGAAGGAGAAGGCTCGAAGAGCTTTTATTCCGAGGCTCCTCCTCCCCAATGGCATCCTGCATAGTGTTTAAAGTATACTGCACACAAGCAGTCATGTATTGCTCGTCAGACAGAAGTATATTTTCTCTATTCAAAGCTATAATCAATATATCAGAAATGTATTAAGTTATTTAAGGAGTAATGCATTCAAGTAGCAATGAACTATATTCTATTTCAACTAACTAGTTACAAACATAAGTCTATTTCTCGTGTGAAGTTAAAATTCATGTATTCCATGTATGAGGCGCCCAATCAGCATTTAAACTGTATAATCTGTGTAAACATACTGTGGGGCGGCGGGTGGAATAATTGTTAATGTTCCTATTATTTATTTAATGCTGTTGTTTGCCGTTCTCAACACTGGCTCTCTAACTACAATATTGGCAACCAGAAAGTGATTAGCAAAATGTGAAGCCTGTAATTAGAATTCCTAGTGCCCACTTCATCTGAGAAACACATTTATAGCTACAGCTTATAGCTCTAAGGAATTAGGAGATTGTCTGGGATTCATAATCAAAAACCATTCTCTCTAAAATGTTCACTATATTCTGAAAGTCACAGACCAAAAAGGATCCACACAATCCAACTACCAGAGCAGTTCAGAGTCTAATGCGCTGATGCAACTATAACTGTTCAAATTAAATGTTTAAGTGAATGCTCGCCATAACTTGATGATAATGTTCATCAAACACCATGCTAAATAATGGTAGAATGTCTGTCCTGCGGCGGCATGTGAAAATACGACATACGCAAACTAAAGATAGATCATTAACGTCATCCCAAAATTACCACTTCACTCGAAAACGATTTCATGGTTACGCATATCCCGAGTAACTTATTACTGCATCGGAGGCTGTTTATATCAACGATACCGACGCGACGCGACTCCCGGCACAGGTGGTGCGCTAATCAGCGTCTGGAGAGAACTGGGGCCTTCTCTTCTCGGGCAGCGTTCTTACATATAAAGCCGCGGTACGGACGCTAAAGGAACGCCTGATCAAATCTGCTCTCCCGACTAGCCGCTGGGCTAGTAATGCACCACTTTAAGTTATCGAATAAATCATTGCTTCCTTTGCTCATGGCCGATGAAGCTTTCAATTTAATTGTGCAATCAGCACACAAGTAAGTAATCATAATAAAAGTCTGACGTGGCTAAGTCAAATATTTTGGGCGAGAGAATTAATTTAATTACACTACACACAGTAGACGAGCTCTGAACTTGCCCTTTGGAGATACGCTATCGCTATAGTTTTATGGTTATTCAGTTGAAACTTCTCACATCTTTATGATTATAGCGGACCTCCATTCTGCTTAAATTTAAACATCCTAGCTTTATTTATTCGCCTACTTAATCTAACTTGCTTCCTTAATTTCTAAGACAAAAACCAGAAAATCATGAATTTTAACTAAAATTTTAATTTGTGAGATCCAGAATACTGTTTCTACTAAATTATTATGCAAAAGGAATCTAAATATAAATTTTTAAGTTTCTAGCTCTTTTCTGTTGTGCCAATGATTTTTACAGAAAACATCCAAATTTCGAAAATGGTTAAAGTTATTGAACTGATATCCAACACATATTGATTTTGTATTACTCCTGACATGCTAGAAACGTTTCAGGTTATTTACTTCATTTTAAAGTATTGCACAATAGGGGGACTGATGACCTTAGCTGTTTAGTCCCCCTTAAACATCCCAACAACCACCACCACCTATTGCACAATATTTATGACGTCAGAGCTAGTTACAGCGGACTAGGCTGGCACACAATGGAAAGACTGATGTGAATTTTATAAGGCGTGAGTATGCTGCTTCCCTACAATACATTAACGAAAACCATTTCAAATGAGAATAGCTCGAGGTTGTACTGAGACCTTCTCATCTGAAATACATAGAAATAGGCCATTACCAACCAACACGCCACTTAGACTGTATTACTCATCCAAATACAGCATATCACTTCCCTCTATATATTACAAATTATTCTTAACCACGCTCATTGTGTTACATTTTATTTTTTTTAATTTTTCTTTGACATTTGCATTGTATAAATTATATTCTCATCAACTAGGTAGTAACAAATTATATGGAACCATTTTAACAATTGTTAATCATTCAATTCGCTGTAACCTTAGAGAAATCTTTATATATTATGTTCCCTATATTTTTTTAAAAAAGCATTAACAACTGT
The DNA here is from genome assembly GCF_023898315.1 of Schistocerca nitens. Taxonomy (NCBI): domain Eukaryota; kingdom Metazoa; phylum Arthropoda; class Insecta; order Orthoptera; family Acrididae; genus Schistocerca; species Schistocerca nitens. The sequence continues at coordinate 541,977,194 of NC_064621.1, read as the reverse complement.
ATACCAATAAGACTGTAACAATGAGAAGTCTTTGCTGTTAGATTCAGAAGCATCCGACCCATGTTACATTTCAAGGCAGTGGGTTACTCTGTACTGTCAATGAAATAAATAAATAAATAAATGTCATTTCCCTAAGGGTTACGTTTGAACTGCCGACGATTAATAGAGCCCTGCCCTTTTGCATTTGCCTCCTCTTGACACTGGACAAAACAGGCTTCCCCAAAACAGCTGAAGTGAGTCCCACTGGCTCAGTTACTGTTTCACTAAAAGACAGCACCTCGAACCTATTGGTCAGGGAGATCGGTATAACACCCCGGGTCCTCCCTGTCCCCTGTGCACACTCTACAGCACTCCTAGATCTACCACTGAAACGCCCCTCGCAGTCAAGTGGGCGAGTAATGACAGATTCCATACTGTCTGTTACACCATCACAGGCGCTCCTCTCTGTGACGCAGCGTCAAGGGTAACCGCAGCCATGCTCTCCGAGCTGATAGTCCATGCTACTGCAAACGTCGTCGAACTGTTCGTGCAGATGGTTGTTGTCTTTCAAACGTCCCCATCTGTTGACTCAGAGATCGAGACGTGGCTGCACGATCCGTTACAGCCATGCGGATAAAATGCATGTCATCTCAACTGCTAGTGATACGAGGTCGTTGGGATCCAGCACGGCGTTCCTTATTGCCCTCCTGAACCCACCGATTTCATATTGTGCTAACAGTCATTGGATCTGGACCAAAGCGAGCAGAAATGTCGCGATACGATAAACCGAAATCGCCATACGCTACAATCTGACCTTTATCAAAGACAGAAACGTGATGGTACGCATTTGTCCTCCTTACACGAGGCATCACAACGACGTTTCACCAGGCAACGCCGGTCAACTGCTGTTTGTGTATGAGAAATCGGTTGGAAACTTTCCTCATGTCAGCACGTTGTAAGTGTCGTCACCGCCGCCAACCTTGTGTGAATTCTCTGAAAAGCCAATCATTTGGATATCACAACATCTTCTTCCTGCCGGTTAAATTTCGCGTAGGTAGCACGTCGTCTTCGTGGTGTAGCAACTTTAATGGCCAGTAGTGTACTTCCATCTGTATACACTGATGAGCCAAAACATTATAACTACCTGTTTAATTGCTTGTTTGTACGTCTTACTAACGAAATACATGACCGACCCCGCATATCAGTGACCCAATAGTTTGTTGGTAGGTTTGTTGAGGCATGTGGCAATACATGTCTACACACATGTTGTGTAATTCGCGTTAATAATGGGTCGTGATTTGCATAGGCAATGATGGCGCCTGACCCAGATGGGTTCCCTAAGATTCACATCAGACTAATTTAATCGCTGAGACATGCAGATGAGTTCACTATAATGCTCCTCAAACTACAATTGTTGTGCTGACAGATGACATCGCCGTCGGGGAAGATATCAGTCAGGCTGCAGGTGGTTCGCAGCTATCAGCGTGTCTTCGGTTACTACTACAGGTCCCATGCAAGCGCAGGAGTGTGTCTTCCATAGCATAATACTGCTCTCACAAATCTGGGTATTTGGCGCGCTGCATGTTTCGAGGTGCCGTGTACTTCGATAAGGGCGTCTGTGGAGACGACCGTCGATCTAGTGTAGCAATAATGTGATTCACCTGAAGAGCCGACACGTTTCCATCGTTCGACGGTCGAATCTCGATAGCCCCATGCCCACTGCAAACGTCGTTGGGTCGACATGTCAAAACGTAGGGGTGGTCTGCTGCGAAGTTCTATGTTCAACAATGTACAATGAACGATGTGCTCCGAAACACTTGTGCGTGCACCAGCATTGTACTCTTCCGGCAGAGATGCCACAGTGAACCATCTGTCTACTTTACAGAGCAGAAATCTCCGAACCCCACGTTCTGTGAAGAGTCGTGGACGTACAACCATTTAGCCCCTAATGATAGTTTCTTTCCGTAGATACTCACGACAGTATCATGTGAACTTTCGACAAGTTTCGCCGTTTTCGAGATACTCGTTCACAGACGCTGCATAATAATAATCTGCCCTTTGTCAAAGTCGCTTGTATAATTGGATTTCCCCATTTACAGCCCATATCTTCGCTTGGGTAATCCTCCACCCGTGCTTGCTCCGCTTACATACTTGTGTGCCGCTCGGGGTAGCCGCACAATTACGGGCGCCTTGCCACAGTTCGCACGGCTCGCCCCGTCGGAGGCTCGAATCCTCCCTCCATATGTGTGTGTGTGTGTGTGTGTGTGTGTGTGTGTGTGTGTGTGTTGTCCTTAGCGTAAGAAAGATTAAGTAGTGTGTAAGGCTAGGGACCGACGACATCAGCAGTTTGGTCCAGTAGGAACTTACCACAAATTTCCATATTTTTCTAATCGCTTCACGAGCCACAACGCCACCAGGTGGCATCCAGCGTCGCGTCGGGTAGTGGTCGTAATGTTTTGATTTATCAGCGTAAGTGCATATCACTATCCCATCACTTTCATCACCTCAGTGTATTTCTATCAGCGTTTGACATAAACGATAGGCATAACCAAACTCCCATAAAATCTTCATGGATACTTCTCCATTTCTAAATAATCAGACTGCCTAACATATTTTTACGATCACTATGGGCGAGAAACATCCATCTACCGCAATGGACTTCATGAAGCAGTGTCATCATTCTTTGATCCCTCCCTCCCTTCCTCCCTCCCACGCTCACTCTCTCTTGCTCTCTCTCTCTCTCTCTCTCTCTCTCTCTCTCTCTCTCTCTCTCTCTCTCTCTCTCGCCCTCCCTCTCTCTCTCTCTCTCTCTCGCCCTCCCTCTCTCTCTCTCTCTCTCGCCCTCTCTCTCTCTCACCCTCTCTCGCCCTCTCTCTCCCTCTCTAGCCCTCTCTCTCCCTCTCGCCCTCTCCCCCTGTCTCCCTGTCGCCCTCTCTCCTTCTCTCCATCTCGCCTTCTCTCTCTCTCTCTTGCCCACTCTCTCTCTCTCTCGCCCTCTCTCACTCTCTCTCTCGCCCTCTATCTCTCTCTCGCTCGCTCTCGCTCTCTCTCTCTCTCTCTCTCTCGCCCCCACTAACTCGCTCTCTCTCTCTCTCGCCCTCTCTCTCTCTCTCTCTCTCTCTTGCCCACTCTCTCTCTCTCGCCCTCTCTCTCGTCTCGCCCTCTCTCTCTCCTCTCGCCCTCTCTCTCTCTCACACCCTCTCTCTCTCTCTCGCCCTCTCTCTCTCTCTCGCCCTCTCTCGTTCTCTCTCTCTCTAGCCCTCTCTCTCTTTCTCTCGCCCTCTCGCCATCTCGCCCTGTCGCCCTCTCGCCCTGTCGCCCTGTCACCCCATCGCCCCGTCGCCCCGTCGCCCTATCGCCGTGTCGCCCTCTCGCCCTCTTGACCTCTCGACCTCTCGCTCTGTCGCCCTGTCGCCCTGTCTCGCCCTCTCGCGCTGTCGCCCTCTCGCCCTCTGGACCTCTCGCCCTCTCGCCTTCTCGCCCTCTCGCCCTCTCGCCCTCTCTCGTCCACTCTCGCCCACTCTCGCCCACTCTCGCCCACTCTCTCTTTCTCTCGCTTTCTCTCTCTCTCTCTCGCCCTCTTTCTCTCTCTCTCGCCCTCTCTCTCTCTCCCTCTCTCTCTCGCGCCCTCTCTCTCTTTCTCTCACTCGCCCTGTCGCCCTGTCGCCCTCTCTCGCCCTGTCGCCTCTCGCCCTCTCGCCCTCTCGCCCCGTCGCCCCGTCGCCCCATCGCCGTCTCGGTCTCTCGCCCCCTCGCCCGCTCGCCTTCTCGCCCTCTCGCCCTCTCGCCCTCTCTCGCGCCCTCCCTCTCTCTCTCTCTCTCTCTCGCCCTCTCTCTCTCTCTCTCTCTCTCTCTCACTCACTCTCTCTCTCTCTCTCTCGCCCTCCCTATCTCTCTCTCTTGCTCTCTCTATCGCCCTCTCTCTCTCTCTTGCCCTCTCTCTCTCTCTCTCGCCCTCTCTCACTCTCTCTCACCCTCTCTCTCTCTCGCGCGTGTGCCCTCTCTCTCCCTCTCGCGCGGCCCTCTCTCACCCTCTCACGCCCACCCTCTCTCTCTCTCTCGCACGCGCTCTCTCTCTCTCTCTCTCTCTCTCTCTCTCTCTCTCTCCCACGCCCTCTCTCTCAAACTCGCACCCTCTCTCTCTCGCCCTCTCTCTCTCTCTCTCTCTCTCTCTCTCTCTCTCACGCACTCTCTCTCTCTCTCTCTCTTGCCCTCTCCCTCTCTCGCCCTGTCACCCTCTCGCCCTCTCACCCCCTGTTTCGCTCTCTCTCTCTCTCTCTCGCCGTGTGTGTCCCTTCACTATAAAGCGTTACCGTCCGTTTGTTCTTTTGTAGTGTTTAGCTTACTTACTTATTTTAAATGAATTTGTAAGTTTTGCAAGGGTTTTTGAAATTCAGGATGTGGACGCAAGATTTCCTTCTGATTTGCAAACCAAAATAACAGATGATCATAGTGAAACCGATGATTGGGAGCCATTTGACTTATGTCTTTCTGATGTAATAAGTGAAACAAGTTCAAGTTCTGGCGAGAACTGTCACTGTGATGCTCTTGAGACTGAAGCAGCAGGTACTAATTGCCATAGTGATACGGTAACTCAAAGCAATCACAGCCGAAGTGGGGAAAAGAAGAAAAAATTTTTAGCTGCAAGCTTCCACAATTTCTAAATGCCACGAAGTTAAATATAATGATAGATACTCCCACATATTTATTTCTTGCAGTGGTATACACTGTCTATCACAAAAATATCTCTGCATCAAAGAATGGAAAGCAAAACCTTGCAGTCACTGGCCGAGAAAAGGAGAAATTTTTAGGAATAAATTTGCTGATGATGAGCTGCAGAAATTACCCTGCCGATCATCGGACGAGGGATTTAGAATGGACGCACAGTAGAACGTCGATTATCCGAACTTCGGCCAACTGAACGACCGGTTGGTTAACTGAACCGTCCACCCCCAATTCTTCTCCGCTGTTGCCGTGTAGCCGACAATAGTAACCTGTAACCATTTGCGCTCTTTTACGATCACCTGTTTTAACTTTCGGATAGCAAACTTGTGATATGAAATGCCTAAACGTAAACGTGTTGTCCTTCCTCTGAGAGACAAATACGATATTATTAAAAGGTTAAAAGACGGTGAATCTACAACCAATATATCAAACGAGTACGGGTCATGCAGAATAGTGAAACAGTTAAGCTTATCACAGATAAATCTGACGCCGCCAGCATCTCATCAACTAGTGGTCGAGAAAATGAAAATGAAGATGAAAATCTACTGACTGCTTCTGAAGCATTTACGTGTTTAGATAATGTCCTGCCTTGTTATGGTTCGAAACTCAAGATGAAAGCGACCAGCATCAAATACGTGTACACAAAAAAGTGTGACTTACAAGGGAACAGTCCCAGGTGTCAACAAACGATCGTGATGGAACTTGGTGGGTGTATATAGTGGGTGAAACAACGCAATATGTATTTTTTGTTTGTCCCAATTGCACTTTTAAGGGGTAAAACACTTCCAGACAGGCGATTTGTCGTAAGGTAATGTCTTCGGAACGATGATATATGCGCATAAAAAACGTTCCTTATATAAAAGTTGATATGTAATTAACATTCTTGAAAAGTGTATAATCGAATTTTGTAATAATCTGAACTTCATCAAAATACCCTACCACTATTAATTAATTTTGAAAAATTAAAACTTTAATCACAACGTAAATTAAATAATCTTTCAAGCTACGTACATCCATATGTAATAAAGGTGATTTATGAAATATCAGTCCTGGAAAATAATCTGTACACAGTATGCTGGCATAGTATTTTCAACATACCTAATTAAAATGTCTAACCATTTATTATTAACACAGTTATTTATTTTACTTTTTTGATTTATGTTTTGAACTGTTATTTTACCTTCACGTTCTTTATTTAGTTTACCCTTTAACATGCGTGTATTTGTTAAGTGAGAATAACAAGTAACTTATTATTATGATACAAAATAACTGCAGTAATAATCTGTAAAAAAATGCTTAAAACATAATGTTTACTTACGCCATGCACATAATATTAATGATATTTCTTCACTTAATATACACGACAGAGAACACAATACAAAACAAAATTCAGCAGGATTTCAAATTGTAGTGGGTGACCCTCTAAATATCCTGATTTGCATCAGGCACATTTCAGTACATTGGTGAGTCTTGGTGAAGAGAATTATGTATTAGTGACTGCAGCTTGATTACATTGTTTCTCAAGTGGAGACTGGCATCCTAATCATTTAACATCACTCAATCTGGAAATCTTCTCGTAAAATTCTTCCAACATCGACAGCTGTATACGTCTCATATCTGTGCCTGGGCCATCGAGCCTTGTGCGATGATAGGCGAACAGGTTCCTTGCCCTCAGGTATGATGATCAAAACGGTTTTTTTTTTCACACTGATCGCCCGCCTTATAGAAACTAATGGCGAGTTTGGACTGAGAATTCGAGAATCTCTTTTTGAAGCTCCAAATATCCTTGTGAAAACATCGAAATATGGTAAACAAACGTCTGACCAGGTCAAAAGATAGTTGAAAGATGTTTTCTTTTCCAGAGAGGAAGAAAAATCTATTATTGTTACGATTATTAGAGCTGTAAAAGTGAAAGACTCGTATAGGTACCTGAGGACAAGGAACTTGTTCATGTGTTGATCTCAAAGGGCTCAATGGCACAGATACTCATGAGACTGATTTAGATGTTGGAAGAAGGTTTTCAGATCTAGTTCAGTTGAATGATTATGATGTCGATCTCGACTTGAGAAACAGTATAATAAAGCTGCAGTCACTAGTACATAATCAATTCTCTTCGCCAAGGCTTACCAATGTAGTGAAACATGCCTGATACAAATCAGGATGTTTAGGTCGTCTACGAAAATTTGGAATTCTGCTGAATTTTGTTCTGTATTGTAATCTGTCATATATATCTGTTACAAAAAGGTACGGCCAAACTTTCAGGAAACATTCCTCACACCCAAAGAAAGAAAATATGTTATGTGGACATGTGTCTGGAAACGCTTACTTTCCATGTTAGTGCTCATTTTATTACTTCTCTTCAAATCACATTAATCATGGAATGGAAACACACAGCAACAGAACGTATCAGCGTGACTTCAAACGCTTTGTTACAGGAAATGTTCAAAATGTCCTCCGTTAGCGAGGATACATGCATCCACCCTCCGTCGCATGGAATCCCTGATGCGCTGATGCAGCCCTGGAGAATGGCGTATTGTATCACAGACGTCCACAATACGAGCACGAAGAGTCTCTACATTTGATACCGGGATTGCGTAGACAAGAGCTCTCAAATGCCCCCATAAATGAAAGTCAAGAGGGTTGAGGTCAGGAGAGCGTGGAGGCCATAGAATTGGTCCGCCTCTACCAATCCATCGGTCACCGAATCTGCTCCATCGTGCATGAACCACATGTTGTGTCATACTTGTAAAGGCACATGTTCTAGCAGCACAGGTAGAGTATCCCGTATGAAATCATGATAACGTGCTCCATTGAGCGTAGGTGGAAGAACATGGGGCCCAATCAAGACATCACCAACAATGCCTGCCGAAATGTTCACAGAAAATCTGTGTTGATGACGTGATTGCACAATTGCGTGCGGATTCTCGTCAGCCCACACATGTTGATTGTGAAAATTTACAATTTGGTCACGTTGGAATGAAGCCTCATCCGTAAAGAGAACATTTGCACTGAAATGAGGATTGACACATTGTTGGATGAACAATTCGCAGAAGTGTACCCGTGGAGGCCAATCAGCTGCTGATAGTGACTGCACACGCTGTACATGGTACGTAAACAACTGGTTCTGCCGTAGCACTCTCCATACAGTGACGTGGCCAACGTTACCTTGTACAGCAGCAACTTCTCTGACGCTGACATTAGGGTTATCGTCAACTGCACGAAGAATTGCCTCGTCCATTGCAGGTGTCTTCGTCGTTCTAGGTCTTCCCCAGTCGCGAGTCATAGGCTGGAATGTTCCGTGCTTCCTAAGACGCCGATCAATTGCTTCGAACGTCTTCCTGTCGGGACACCTTCGTTCTGGAAATCTGTCTCGATACAAACGTACAACGCCACGGCTATTGCCCCGTGCTAATCCATACATCAAATGGGCATCTGCCAACTATGCATTTGTAAACATTGCACTGACTGCAAAACCACGTTCGTGATGAACACTAACCTGCTGATGCTACGTACTGATGTGCTTGATGCTAGTACTGTAGAGCAATGAGTCGCATGTCAACACAAGCACTGAAGTCAACATTACCTTCCTTCAATTGGGCCAACTGGCGGTGAATCGAGAAAGTACAGTACATACTGAGGAAACTAAAATGAGCTCTAACATGGAAATTAAGCCTTTCCGGACACATGTCCACATAACATCTTTTCTTTATTTGTGTGTGAGGAATGTTTCCTGAAAGTTTGGCCGTACCTTTTTGTAACACCCTATTTATATATACGTGAAAAAATTTCGTTCATTTTCTGTGCAGGGTGTAAGGAAACGTTATGTTTTAAGCATTTACTTACAGATTTTCGTTATTGTAATGATTTTGTATCGTAGTAATTAGTTACGTACTATTTTAGATAAACAAAGATAGAAACATTTGAAACAATAAATTAAAAAACAAGAAAATTAATCTAAAACGTAAAATAATTTCAAACATAAAACTACAAACAATTTCTATTGTAGGGGTAAAGAGGAAGAGGTAAAGAGGAAGGAGGTGGAGAGGGAGGGAGCTGGGGGAAGGGGGTGTATCATAGTGTGAGAGAGGGGAGAACGGATGGGCCAAGATTATGTGGTATTAAATGCCAAAAAAGAGCTCATATTTACTAAAAAAAGGTAATTAGGATTAACTTCAAAAATAAAACTTAATTTTGATAAATAACCGACGAGAGTGATACGTAGCGCATTTTTATTGTGTTTTTAACTGTTTATTGTCGACTAGATGGTATGTTTTCCTGCTACTGTGTCCTGGGGTGAGTCTCCACAGTGCCTGCAAGTAGCGTGCGCATTGCTACAATAGTCATACCTTGCGTCAAGTGCGACAGTTGTGTCCTGCAGACTAGTAACGACATTGCTGGGTGGGACATCAAAATTCTTAAAATGTACAGAAATTCAGAAACTGCACTGGATACCAAATATTTTAGCAGGTTGTTGCAGGTGATGTCGGCAGATCTAGAGCAATAGTCAAACTGCGACCCGAATACAGTATTCGTGGAGCCCGCGGTTCTCTGGCGTATTTTGTAATAATTCGCATATAGCAACTGACACTCGAATCCGAAAACATGAACTAACGTTAAGAAGATCTTAAATGTTCTTCCACTCAGTAAAAATATTGAAATCAATATTTTTAGATGTGCTAAATTTTAAATGACGTGGGGAATCGGCAGCAAACTAGGTGATGTTGGCTACTTACCTCAGGGGCAGAGGGGCAAGTAGTGCGGCCACTGCACGGTTAGAGGATGTGATGGGGAGATCATTTCGTTGTTTGTCTTCCAGTACTGACAGCTCACAGACGTACGCGACATGTACCGATCACCTACTATGATATAAATTTTGACACGAAAGCAACATGGACTCGTCACTGTTCGTTACAGAGATGGTCATCTTCAAATGTGGTACTTATGTGTAGCTAGGAACATTAAATTAAATAAGGCTGTTGTAATACTACACAGTGAGTACAAGCAAACTGACGTTTAAATCATTTATCAAATTTCTGTGAAGGTGTCTCATCTTCAATAGTGCATCTAAATACGAGTATGAATACTATTATTAATACACTCCTGGAAATTGAAATAAGAACACCGTGAATTCATTGTCCCAGGAAGGGGAAACTTTATTGACACATTCCTGGGGTCAGATACATCACATGATCACACTGACAGAACCACAGGCACATAGACACAGGCAACAGAGCATGCACAATGTCGGCACTAGTACAGTGTATATCCACCTTTCGCAGCAATGCAGGCTGCTATTCTCCCATGGAGACGATCGTAGAGATGCTGGATGTAGTCCTGTGGAACGGCTTGCCATGCCATTTCCACCTGGCGCCTCAGTTGGACCAGCGTTCGTGCTGGACGTGCAGACCGCGTGAGACGACGCTTCATCCAGTCCCAAACATGCTCAATGGGGGACAGATCCGGAGATCTTGCTGGCCAGGGTAGTTGACTTACACCTTCTAGAGCACGTTGGGTGGCACGGGATACATGCGGACGTGCATTGTCCTGTTGGAACAGCAAGTTCCCTTGCCGGTCTAGGAATGGTAGAACGATGGGTTCGATGACGGTTTGGATGTACCGTGCACTATTCAGTGTCCCCTCGACGATCACCAGTGGTGTACGGCCAGTGTAGGAGATCGCTCCCCACACCATGATGCCGGGTGTTGGCCCTGTGTGCCTCGGTCGTATGCAGTCCTGATTGTGGCGCTCACCTGCACGGCGCCAAACACGCATACGACCATCATTGGCACCAAGGCAGAAGCGACTCTCATCGCTGAAGACGACACGTCTCCATTCGTCCCTCCATTCACGCCTGTCGCGACACCACTGGAGGCGGGCTGCACGATGTTGGGGCGTGAGCGGAAGACGGCCTAACGGTGTGCGGGACCGTAGCCCAGCTTCATGGAGACGGTTGCGAATGGTCCTCGCCGATACCCCAGGAGCAACAGTGTCCCTAATTTGCTGGGAAGTGGCGGTGCGGTCCCCTACGGCACTGCGTAGGATCCTACGGTCTTGGCGTGCATCCGTGCGTCGCTGCGGTCCGGTCCCAGGTCGACGGGCACGTGCACCTTCCGCCGACCACTGGCGACAACATCGATGTACTGCGGAGACCTCACGCCCCACGTGTTGAGCAATTCGGCGGTACGTCCACCCGGCCTCCCGCATGCCCACTATACGCCCTCGCTCAAAGTCCGTCAACTGCACATACGGTTCACGTCCACGCTGTCGCGGCATGCTACCAGTGTTAAAGACTGCGATGGAGCTCCGTATGCCACGGCAAACTGGCTGACACTGACGGCGGCGGTGCACAAATGCTGCGCAGCTAGCGCCATTCGACGGCCAACACCGCGGTTCCTGGTGTGTCCGCTGTGCCGTGCGTGTGATCATTGCTTGTACAGCCCTCTCGCAGTGTCCGGAGCAAGTATGGTGGGTCTGACACACCGGTGTCAATGTGTTCTTTTTTCCATTTCCAGGAGTGTACAATTCATTCATACACACAGTAAAAGCAGCACTTCAGCATGTAACTTAAGTGTCACAACTGTTAGATCATTGAGGTTGACAGAAATCTGGAACAGACCACAGTCAACACTAAGTGTTCCGAATGGTGCCGACATAAAGGGATCAGAACTTTGGGGACGCAGGCCAACTTTTCCCGTATCTACTATAAAATAATACTATCAATAAAAAACGATCAGTAATTAAAGAAGCGGAATTTGTGAACACACTTCAAATTATAGAAAAAACACCTGTGAGGAAGTTTAATTTCAAATGTTTTCGGTGTACTTACCACAAAGTAAATAGCATAGCAAGGACGAGAAATTTCCCGAAGTGTTGTAGATGTTTACTGCAACTGTAGTGCTGTTAAAATTACTTTGCATCTAATTTACGCGCACGTGGTACCTGATATCTATCTTGCAGCCTAGCGTACGAAGTCTGCACAGTTGCCATCTGTCTGATATACTGTGTTGCACTGTGACAGATAGCAACAAAGAACGCTCCTTGCGTCGGCTCTCAGGTGCAAAGTATTTTTAATCGCACTATAATGAGAATACAGTCTCGTATGATAGATATTCCGAAATTCGATGACGCAATGAGGATTGCTTGCTGTCCAAATGACACGAAAGATGAGATAGCAAAAATATACATCACAAATCATATTAATCAACAGTTCTATTTTTGTACTTAAGACTTCGCAACAAAAATCCAGACTTAACATCAAACTTGTAGCTTTTTATACAAAGTCTTTGTAACGCGAATGGTATCGGAAATGAAGATGTTCATCGGCTTTGTGTCATTTTGAAAATTAAAGATTAATGGCTATAGAATAAAGCTCTTGTGGCCATTTGAATAATGTCAAAAAAATTTTAATTTTTTCTTACATAAAAGTACTTCGAAATCAATTGTCCTGCACCGTCAAAAAGCATCTGCCACGTGACATGAACATTGAAGACTAGGCACTAATGGAGAATTTCCTTTTATAGGGATAAGTGGAATGTCCTCTATCTTCCGTGAAATTTTGTTGTCAGTAACGAATCCAGGACCGTACCGTACCGAGGAAGTGCCAACATATGAGGGTTGCCCAATGGCATCTGTAGGTGACGTACGTTACAAGCAACGTGCCGTCATTGAATTTCTCACTGCAGAGAAAGAAACTGTGGGGAATATTCACAAACACTTGTGCAAAGTCTATGGAGCATCTGCAGTCGACAGAAGCACAGTTAGTCGCTGGGCACGGAGGGTGAGGTCACCAGAAGGCGGTTCGGCTGTCACACCTGACATGTTGCAGCGAGCTGATGTCATTCGTGAGGACAGACGCATTACGACTCGGTAGTTGGCACTGCATCTGTCAATCAGCAAAGGAAGTGTGGATGCAATTATCCGCTGTCTTGGATATTCAAAAGTGTGTGCAAGATGGATCCCACGGTGTGTAACTGTGGATCACAAATTGTACAGAAAAAAACATTTGTCTCGATTTGCTGCAACATTTTGAAGCTGAGCGGGAGGCCTTCTTGTCCCAGATTGTGACAGGTGATGAAACCTGGGTTCACCATTTTGAGACCGAAACAAAACGACAGTAGATAGAATGGCGCCGTTCCCACTCCCCACAGAAGAAAAAGTTAAAGCAACTGCTTCCGCTGGTAAGGTCATGATCACCGTGTTCTGGGACTGTGAAGGTGTGATTCTCATTTATGTGGTGCCAAGAGGCTCTACCATTAATTCAGAAGCATATGTCAACACATTAACAAAGCACAAGACGCACTTCCGGCGACTTTGGCGCCACAGCAACATAGGAGATGTTTTGCTGCATTACGATAACGCTCGGCCCCTCACAAGTCTGAGGACTGCTAAACACATCGCAAAACAGAGTTGGACGGTGTTGCCCCATCGACCCTAGCCCCCTCGTACTTCCACTTGTTTGGGCCATTAAAGGATGCCAATCGTGGAAGACATTTTGAGGACGACAGCACAAGAATTAGAACCGACAAGGCATAAACGCCCTTGTTTCGCGCTGGAGGAAGGACATAGAACGGGATGTAGGTTACTTGGAAAAATAGGGTGTGTAGATAAAACGCCATTTTTTCGAGTGTGTAACTCTCATTATGTTCAATAAAGATTTGTTGAAGAAAAGTACAATGTATTACTTTCTGTGCAACCCTCGTATGTTTCTGCCAAGTGTGCACCCGCAGGTTGGGGAAAAAGGAGGAAAGACTGTTTAAGAATTAAACAGGACATGTACGTGAGTTCTGCTACCCCTGATTCTCCCGTCTCATGCCTACGAGAAGACGTCTTTCATTCCGCTCATCACTGCAAACACAAGCTGTTGTCACAGCGTCGTTTCACCTATGTCACATCACAAGAAAATGACTACTGCTCAAAAGATGTGTCTATCGCTAACATGGTTAGTATGTTCGGTCACACAGCTGCCACCTACACATATCACTCAACAGTGGAGCACTTGATGCTACTCCGCTACGTAACTGGAGGATCTCTATGGTCGGCGAGTGGGTGGCTCATACCAATCAACTGCTAAGGCATAAATTTCAAACGGAAGTAACATGTGAGGTGTTTGATTCTGTTAACCAAGCACCTTTCTGCACTTAAAGCATGATCTGTCACCTAGAACACATGTGCATCAGTTTATCTCGTAAGTAATTTCTGGTTGCCATTCTCGAAGTTAATGCAGCGCCACATGACCGCTCTGTCTCCTTCACTTTGTTGTGATGCATTTGTGGTGGAAGAGAGCTTTAATCCGTCCTAGCTACTAAATGACGTAAACAGCTTAGCACAAATTCTTCTGTACTTTATGTCCACTTGTTTTGATACACAGCTTCAATTGAAATGATGGCTGGACGGGTCTCATAGCTCATGACAGACTATTTAAAACAGATATGCGTCTCACTATTACGTTAGCGATCCAAAGTGAGTTAGTGACAGTTCTTAAAAAGATATTGCATTTGTTTCTGCTCGTTTACATTCTTGGGTGTGTCTCTCTGCTCTTTGACTTCCAAAGCACCGCCAAGCTGCGACATCCAAAGAACAAGTGCTCCGCCACAGCACGTGGTAAAACCTAGGATGAAACGATGGATGGGCATCCAATCCGAACCATGCATGATCATTAAAAATCTCCAAAACTCTGTCAATAGGCGAGCCTGTACAGCACATGACAATCCACATATGATACGATGAAACCTATGAGTACAAAACATTGCAGAATGAATGTAATGTAAATTAAAACACAGCTCACAGTGTTGGTAGAGTACAAAAGTGATAGGGTCCATGTGTGTTTCCATTCATCCGGGATAAATAATTGTTCCTGTCGCCTAGATCCAGTTCTTCTACATTCTTTCTCTATTCACAACCACCTCCCATTTTCCCTCCCCACTCCCATCCCGTCAAAGAGGAGTTTTGGTCGGTTTTGTGAGGTCAGTTTTAGGAGGGTTTTGGTCCATGAATTGTCTGTCAACTCTGGTCTGCTTTATCAAGATACACCATATGGTCTCTATATCCTCCATGTTAATTTGGGTTGTTTAAAAAATGATAGGGGTTGATTTTTATTATAACTTGGTCTAGCATTACTTAACACTATTGCAGACACTTGTTTTTATATTCTTATTAGTTTAATATACTTTGCCATCAAGGACTGTGACTTCAGTTGGATTCTATTATGTGATGGATGCAACAGGTAGTTCAGTTTCCATAGCTATACATAATTTTAAGTTGATTTTAGTTCTCATAAGTGGAATCGTTAATATTTTTGTCTCTTGTACTGGATTGTTATTTAACACTGAGATCCATTTTCATCCAGTCTGCATGTCCATTAATTTTGTTTCTACCACAAGATGTTGGTTGCCATTTTCAACACACGATGGAGTGGCACATGCTTGGCTTGGCTAGTGCTGTAACATGCAGTTCTATTTGACACATACCAACATAATTTAGTAGACTGACGACTCCCAATGACTGTGTGTCTTTTAATTGTCTGTTTCCCCTGTGGCTTTTGACAACGGTAGGTTTCTCCTCTTTTACACTCTACCGATATGGCGAGCTGTGCTTTAATTTACATTACATTCATTCTTCAGTGATTTGTGCTCATAGGTTTCATCTTACCATACTTGTATTGTCATGTGCTAATTAGGCTCATCTATTAAGAGTTTTGGAGATTTTTTACTGATCTTGCACGGTTGAGATTGGATGTCCACCTCTTGTTTCATCCAAGGTTTTACCGAGGAATTACACATTTTTATGTGCACTTGCAGCTTGGAAGTCGTGGCATATGAAGTATTAGTTTTGTGAGTACATTGCTTTATTGTCTGCTTTGTTCGGTAACATAAGTTGACTATTAGTGCTTTTACTCATGTAGTTTCATTCTATATACAGATGTGACCTGAAGATAAACCTCCTGGGTATGAAATTGGTCGTCATGCAGTGAAAACACAATAAACAGCTATTGCAGATTTGGACTGTCACTCAGTTTATTATACACTATTTTACCATCTCTGATTTTAAATTGTTTGAGTGTGCTTCGGCTCTCAGAAACATGTTTCGACGCCTTAACAGGAAAAGATTGGAACGTGTTATTCCAGAGAATCCCATGTTGTTCAAATGTGTGTGAAATCTTATGGGACTTAACTGCTAAGGTCATCAGTCCTTAAGCTTGCACGCTACTTAACCTAAATTGTCCTAAGGACAAACACACACACCCATGCCTGAGGGAGGACTCGAACCTCCACCGGGACCAGCCACACAGTCCATGACTGCAGCACTTTAGACCACTCGGCTAATCCCATGCAGCAAGCCCACGTTACCCCTACACATGGACTTGTAAATGTCCATTATACAGATGCCTTTCTTCAAATGCAGTATACCTTTATAGCAAAGAAAGTGAAATTAAATTACTGCTGTTGTAATACAATGCAATGAGTAGAAAAAACGTTACTTGCAAAACGTTTAATAAACATTTATGACTGTGTCTCAAATTGCATACTGCTTTTAAATACAGGGTGAGGAAATAAATGCAGCCTGGATGAGTGGATGAGATTGGGCATGATGTATGCATATAACCACACCCTGTGATGCGCACACCATGTGTATGTTCATCACATGATCCATACCAGTTCAGAGCATGGTGGGAGCTGTGTCAGTGTGTATGGAACAGTGAAAAGGGGACGATGGTACTCACAGTGGAGCAGTGGTTGTTCTTTGTGGAATGTTATGTGACAACACAGTCATGGAAATGGTGTGGTCAGTTATTTGCTGAGAGGTTTAATGGTGTCAAAGTGCCAGCAAAGAGTGCCATGCAATGCTCCATCCAAAAATGGCCTCAGACAGGCCTGTTTAGAACAAGTCAAAAAACGTTCCGAAACATACCCACACACCAGAAAATGTGGCTGGAGTTCGCTAGAAAATGCTTCAGTCCTACCAAATCAACCTGACGGCTGTCACAAGAGATCGGCATATGTGGACAAATACTCTATCTGGATTTGCACATGCATCCTGGCCGAGTGTCTGTTGTTCATTCATTTAAACCAGCAGGTTCTCCCCAGTGTCTCCACTTTGGTGAGTGGCTGTTCATAGAGATAACAACGAAAAGCTTGAACATGGATCTGTTCTTCATGTCTGTTGAAGCCTGGTTTCACCTAAGTGGTTATGTCAACTCACAGAATCACAGGTTTTGGGCAGCAGAGAACACACATAACTTTCATGAAACGCCATTGCATGATCAGAAGCTTGAGGTTTGGTTTGCAGTGTCTGCATCCCACGTTATTGGTCCCATCATCTTTTATCAGACACTGACTTCAGCACATTACATTGCAAATATTTTGAAACCATTTGTGTCAGCATTAATGGAGGAGGAAAAGACCTATGGTTGCTTCCAAAAGGATGGAGCAACTGCCTATAGACCTGGCCAAATTTTGAACCACATTTACACTGTCTTCACGCCTGACAGGGTTGTTCACAGATGTCAGTTGAGTCATGGCTCTAGCTGGCCAGCCAGGTCACCTGATCGTCAGTGTGTTATTACTTTTGTGGGGAGCCCTCATGGTCCTCAAAAACTGCAGCAGAACACCTTGGATGAGACTGCAGCAATTCCAGCAGTCTAACATCAATCTACCTTCAGCAATTTGGTGATCAGCACCCAGAAGTGTTGTACTCAGTTCTCCGGGCCACTTTTATTTGCTCCACCCTGTATAAGTACAGTTAATCATCTGGTCAGAGAGACAACACAAAACTTCATCAAGCATTTACAGTGTCACAACCTTGGGCTCCCTCAGGGTGGCAGAAACCTGAAATAGAGAACAGTCAATGCGAAGTGTATTTGGGGACCAGCAACCAACTTACTGGCGCCCTTACTATGGATACTCTATTGAGGGCTCATAACATACTTAAGAGTTCAAAAAAAATCCTTTTGGCACTGTGTGTAAAATTTCAAGGTACCTATCTATTTGGCCTATTTAGTATTTAGTTGTACTTAAATGATCAGCTAATGCTGTTTCAATATTTCTTTGGGCAATATGCTCACTACAGTGAAGTTCTGCCCATTTGACCAACAAATTGTTTAGGATCATCTTATATATTATATGACAAGACCAGTGCAAGTGAGTTTTTATGCTTACTGAATTAGTGCCTGTTGTTCTCTTTAGCAACTACTATGTCAAGAAAATTATCATCTTATATTCATTTTAACAGAAATTTATTTTGGGGTGTAGGGTGCTACATTTTGCAGAAAATTCATTAATATCATTAGCATTCCCCTGTGGTAACAAAATAAAATCATTAGTATATTATTTTTATGTTTTATTCATGTTTTCTCCTGTCACCTCTTGGTGAGTAGATTTTTTTATCTATACAACTGTATTATTTTCTTAGCTATCTCTAGTTATTCGGGGAAGATTTTCTGTTCTATATGCTCCATAAAAAATTTCAGCCAGAATTCAATCATTAGCCCTCCAGCTTCAAGGTAAATTTAAGTGTTAAAAGCAAAATAATTATACATCAGTTTATTAAACTTTTATTAATTATACTGTTTCCCCTTTTTTGTTCTTCAGTAAATTACTTTTGATTAAATCCAAGGTTCCACTCATTGGTACATTAGTGCAAAGTTCACTGTATCAAGTGTCACATACGCTGACATTACTATATTTTCAACCATATTGGCAAAATCATAAGTGCTGAATTACCAGTTTAATTTGTATAAGCCTTTGAACTATTAATGGCTACATTAGGACACCATTTCATTTTGGATATTAGTCTCATGCTAGCACATCTGGTAATTGCAGATTCTTAATGCAAAAGAGGTTCTTTTCAGTTTCATTAAATAGAACATCGCATATTCGTATTTAAGTTCATTGCGAAATTTTCCTGTAGGACCTTATTAACACATTTTATGACATTGCCCACAATAAAGCTTCTGTTTTAGATGTAGTTATCTTCATCGCCACCACAGTGTTTCCTGTATCAGCCCTCATGATGAAAGCTTTTCACTGCTTTAATTTCTTATTTGTACTCAGTATAGTCCACTGTATTGATTCTTTCAGGCATCTCTTTGAAGTTGCTTTTGTAATTTTATTTACAATATCACTTTTCTGACCTATAGCCAGATTTGCTGTGTCACTTAACACATTTCGTTCAGTAATTATTTGCTTAATTTCCTCATCATTCTCAATGCAGGCTGTGAATTATAATATCGTCTTTGTGAAAGAAGAGATTTCTTGTGACCAGTGAATTTGCCATAGAGTTCATGCACATGTGGTTCAGTGACAATCTTCTCCCTATTGCCACACTGCACATTCTTACATATCCTCTGATGTCTTGCAACAATATTTCCTTTTATTAATCTGAAACAAGCCAAAAACCAGTGAGGTAACACCTTGGCAAACTTTAAATGCATTACTTACAATTCATGAGAAAGTCTATCCTTATTGGTACATGTTTCCCTAATCTTAGCTAACCCACAACATTCCACTCTGTTAACAGACTGATTGCGCTGTTATTTTATTTATTTTTATCATGATCTCACATACCTGGGCATCTACATCTTCATATTCATTTTTTATGATGGCAAGTTTAAGTGAACAATGTGCAACAGTGAAATTTTGCTTTCTACTAGGTAAAAATGCCGATGAAAGTGTTTTAATGTTGAAAACTCTTACCAAGGGTGACGCTATGGGAAAAACTCAAGTGTACCAGTGGTTTGCTCGATTTAAAAATGACGACATGTCAACTGATTACAAATCTTATTCTGGACATCCATCAACTGGCCGAATCAACGAAAATATTGAAAAAGCTTGTACTCACAGACCAGCAACAGTCAACAGATCAACTGTCAGAAATTATCTTGAAGCTTGGTTCTGCAAATTTTAGTGGAAGATTTGTGGCAGTCAGGAGACTGGTTCTTCCACCACAACAACGCATCTGCACACACAGCCATCTCTGTTAGGCAGTTTTTGGCTAAAAATGGCATGGTCCCACTACCCCATGCACCTTACTCACCTGTATGACTTTTTCTTATTTCCACGCATGAAAAGGGGCATGAAAGGACACCGATTTGATAAGCAGTGTGTTTACATTTAGTGGCGTGCTGTTGCTGCTGTAGCTGAAAGTGTTACCTGGCTGAATTCCTGGAAGTTATTTGAAACTGACAAAGTTGTTTGTGCACTGTTACACAGTCATTAAATTTAATAGTTTTCAACGGTGTTTTGTGCTGTTTGTGGCGAAATAACGATGGTTTCTGTGCATTGAAGTCGTTTAGAAAATTCCTGCTTTAGTTTTCAGCTGACATTTCTTATTGTTTCTAGTGAAATATTTCAGTAACATTTTCATTCACTGTTTTAGATGCGTTTAGTATTCCCGTTTCACTTGAATTTTTGGTTTTAGCTAATATAGTTTTGTGAAGTTTGGTTGGTATTGGCGTTAGGTGTGGTTTAGTAGTATTAATAAAAGTTGTTGCTTTCTTAGTAGATATAGAACTTCGAGACGCTATTGTTAATTCTATAAATAGTTCTATTGATGTAACTGAACTTAGGCAACGTAGACGTTTAGTTTTTTTCAGTAACTGTAAAATTTTGATATGAGTGAGAAGGGTGGGTTACGGTTTTGGATTTGTTCAAGGTATTTTCATTGAGGGGACTGCAGTGGGGAAGCCTGTGAGCATTCTAGCGAGATCCTCTCCTGGGAGAGCAGAGTCTGTAGTAGAAACAAGTTGATAGAGGAGCAGGAGCATAAGATCTGTGCCCTTCAGGTGCAGTTACAGTACACAAAGGAGGAACTAGATAGGTTGAGTAAGGTGGAGAGTGCTGGAGAATGGGAACTGGCTGTTGGCAAGAAGTCAGCTAGGAGGAGGAGGTATTCAGACAGTTGTACTTTGCATATATGCAATAGATTTGACCAACTGTCAGAGTTGAGTGGACAGAAACCTCTTGTAGCTGTAGGTGTAGGAAACATGCAGCCATCCTCAGCACTTAGGAGACCTAAGTCAGTTGCAAAGTGTAACATAAAGAAGGAGGTTTTGCTGCTAGGTAGTTCACATGGTAGAGGTGTGGGCCAGCAGTTGCAGGAAGTGTTGGGAAATGAGTACCAGGCCACCAGCATTGTGCAGGGTTGGGTCAGGTGACTGACAGAGTAGGGGAGTTACGTAGGAACTTTACGAAGGATGACAAGAACCGATAGTGGGTGGAGCAGGGAATAGTCATGATAGGAACCGGGAATATGATGTAGTTAGTGACCTGGTAAAGATAGCTACTCAAACTGGTGGCACTGACTGCACTTCATGCAACTGTTTCAGCGTCATGATCGGCCTCATCTTAATGCAGCTGTTAGGTGTGTTACCATGGGGCTGGAGATGGCACTGATGGCTCAGGGCATGGGTCACATTGCAGTGGTGCCAGTTGGGTCTATCAGTAGATCAGGTTTCACTAGGCATGGCCTGCATCTCAATAGGTATGGGAAGGGGAAACTGGCCAAGCTTATAAGTGACAGTGTAGTGGGTGGTGATAGGATAATGCATGGAAAAATTCCTGTAGTAGTTGGTGTTAGAGTTGCACCTTTTTTAGATTGAGGTCAGCTGATAGGTATACTTGCTTAAAGAAAGTCCCTCTAACTAAAGGAATCACCTTCAGACGACGTCATATTTCCAAGCAGAGAAGGAATTAGCATATTTCATCAAAATATAAGAGGTATTGGGGATAAAGTTAGTGAACAGCTTATAGATGTTGACTGTGAAATTATTGGTATATGGGAGCACCACTTAAACAATTTGACAATTCAGAGGCTTAGTTTACCAGGATACAGATTAGGAAGCTGTCTTTCAAGGAGTTTCTTGTGGGGTGGGGGAGTGGCCATGTATGTAAAAAAACAGTATTCCATTTGAGTCCATAGATGAATTACGGAACTGCACTGCACAGATATTTGAATGTTGTTCAGGGGCAGTTGAATTAAGCAAAACCAAACTTCTAATTTTTGTTGTTTATAGGTCCCCTAACTCTAGCTTCAGAGCATCTCTGCTCTAGCTAGAGAAGGTTCTCGATTCACTTATAGGAAGTACTGGAAATTAATTATAAGTGGTGACTTCCACATTAATTTTGTATGTGATTGTGCAAGAAAAAGGATGTTGGTAGGTCTCCTAAATTCTTATGATCTGATGCAGACTGTGTTTTTTCCAACTAGGGTGCAGGGGAACAGTAGCACAACCATAGACAATATTTTTAATCATTCTTCATTACTAGATGGGTATTCTGTTAGTAAAATGGTGAATGGCCTTTCAGACCATGATGCACAAATTTTAACACTAAAAGACTTCCGTACTCAAACAAATGTCACATGTAATTACAAACAATGTAGGAAATCTAATCCAACAGTAATAGAGTTTTTTAAAACTCAACAAGCAACAAGAGTGGCTGGATGTTCATAGTTCCAATAACATAGATGACAAATATAATGCTTTCCCTAACACATTTCTCATGCTCTTTGAGAGTTTCTTTTCATTAGAACGTTCTAAACAGGGTACTAGCAGTAAAAGGCCGCATGTGTGGCTGACTAGTGGGATAAGGATATCATGTAGAACAAAGTGAGAATTACATCAAAATGTTAGAAGTACTGGCCAAAGACTTCGCAGAGCTCCAGAACTTAGTTACAGATCTTGCATCGGAATATCAGCTGGTTGGATTGAACATGAACCTTTCCAAAACAAAAGTAATGTCCAACAAATGGGTCCCAGCTGGAGATGTGAACGTCAAGGACAGTCTATTAGAAGAGGTCAGTGAATATGCCTACCTTGGCCAGATTATAAATATGAAGGGAGACATAAGGCCAGTAATCTATCGGTGCATCAAGCTTGGCTGGCAAGCATTTGGGAAGAATTCAACAGTATTCAGATCAAAAATGCCAGTAAATCTGCAGAAAGCAGTATTTGATCAATGCATTCTTCCTGTGATGACGTATGGCTGCAAGAGATGGACACTGAACTCATTTACAAAAGGGAAACTTAGGACAGCACAGAGAGCCATGGAGAGATCAATGCTGGGCTATAAAAGAAAGGATAGGAAAAGGGCAGATAACATCCAGTCTGTGACGAAGGTTAATGACATCTTAGAGACAGTAGGTTTCTTGAAATGGCAGTGGGCTGGCCACGCCACAAGAAGAAAAGAAAACAGATGGACGAAGCTAGTACTGGAGTGGAGTCTGAGAGAGCACCAGAGGCCTAGAGGAAGACCACCAGACAGATGGGACAAAGACATCAAGAAGATCGCTGGTAACACCTGGCAGAGAACTGCCCAAGACTGTCCCACTTGGAGGAGACTGCTGAAAGCCTACCTGAATCCATGACTCGAAGAGGCCACATCATTTAATGATTGAATTGGCTGCTGCTGCTGATGATGATGATGTTAGAAGTATTCACAATCAAGCTACAGTAGCCCATTACAAACAGTATTGTAAAGTGTTTCAAATGTTGTTAGGAAGGCAAAGAGTATGTGATACACAAATAGAATAGCTAATTCACAGGATAAAATTAAAACCATATGGTCAGTTTTGAAGGAAGTGTCTGGTCAACAGCACAAGGTTGGTGATATAAAGTCAGTTTGTACTAAAAATGTTTCTGTTATTGATATATCATATATATGTACAGTATTTAACAACCATTTTCTGGGCATTGCTCATGAACTAAATAAAAATTTAGTTTCTACAGGAAATCATATAACTCTCTTGTCAAATGCCTTTCTGAGATTGATGTCTGGAATACTCCTCTGTGATACAGACAAGGGGGAGATTGAGTCAATAATTAAATCACTGAAGACTAAGGACTCTCACGGATATGATGGAGTGCCTAGCAGAACATTAAAGTACTGTGCTGCACATGTTAGCTCCGTATTCTAACGCTCTAGATGACAAGAATTGATGTGGAGTAGATTTGCCAACTTCACACTGCTCTCACATCAGTTGACTTACTTAGTATGCACAGCCGATCTTCCGCTCTGGATAGTCCGCCACGTCGATCTCCAAAAACTTCTCCAAAGAATTCTCCGAAGAATAAAGCTGGTTAAGGGAATTTACCCGACTCTGTCTCTCTCTCTCTCTCTCTCTCTACTCATGAAATAATTGGATACTCACAAAATACTTTTAGTTTAGTCTTCGTATATTTCAACTTCCACAAAGAACAAAGTCACCATTTCTCACATAAATATTCGAAAGTTTGCAAGTCTCCCGATTCGTCTCGCATTAGGCTCGATTAAATACATTTACAATAGCGATGGTTTAACAACCACATCATTTATGAACATGTCTTGCTTCTAGCAAGTCCAACACATGAATTACTTGAAAGTCTAATTTCATTTCTTCATTTGTCCTTAACAATCATCAGTCACTGAAAGCACAGAAAATACATAAACACTCCTTGTTCTTCTCTACACTATACTGAAACTCTGCGGATCGTACAGCAGGTACTTGTCAGCCGCCGTTCGGCCACTGCATCCACAATTTGCGCGTGACTATTTTTAGACCTGCACACAAACATGCAATGCGCAGTAGGTCGAATTCGTCTCTCACAATTCTGTTTAAAATATTGTGTGTTCGAGATGGAGGAAGGCCAAGTGGTTCTGGAATTTACGAGGAAATTATCGAAGCACTACATATTCCCCCCCCCCCCCCCCCCTCAGACCAAACACGCGATATTTTACATACAATCATTATGTACATTTATATCACATATAATAACAATTCATATTTCAACAGTATACCTTGTTCTTTGCATAACCATGAATACCCTTTTTCTTATTATTTACTATTCCCTACTTTTTTCATTTAACTTTAATTATAAAATGTGAACATTTCAATCAATGTTGGAGTTAGTTTTCTTAAATCTAGGAATTGTGAGGACTAAACCTTTAGTTTCCAATTGTAAGCTTAAGGTGTTCATGATACTTGAGTACTTTATTCTTTATTCTAATTCCTTGTGCTATTTTTTCCTTGGTACATACTAGTATCATTATTTATAGTAGTTTGTATTCTAGAGGAACTCTGGGCAACTGAAAGTGTTCTTTTCGACACTTGTAAACCCACACAAAACATAATGTTGTTGTGGTCTTCAGTCCAGAGACTGGTTTGATGCAGCTCTCCATGCTACTCTATTCTGTGCAAGGTTCTTCATCTTCCAGTACTTACTACAACCTACATCCTTCTGAATTTGCTTAGTGTATTCATCTCTTAGTCTCCCTCTATGATTTTTACCCTCCACGCTGCCCTCTAGTACTAAATTTGTGATCCCTTGGTGCCTCAGAACATGTCCTACCAACCAGTCCCTTCTTCTTGTCAAGTTGTGCCACAAACTCCTCTTCTCCCCAATTCTGATCAATACCTCCTCATTAGTTATGTGATCTACCCATCTAATCTTCAGCATTCTTCTGTAGCACCACTATTTATCTTCCACGTTTCACTTCCATACATGGTTACACTCCATACAAATACTTTCAGAAACGACTTCCTGACACTTAACTCTATACTTTATGTTATCAAATTTCTCTTCTTCAGAAACGCTTTCCTTGCCATTGCCAGTCTACATTTTATATCCTCTCTACTTCGACCATCATCAGTTATTTTGCTCCCAAAATAACAAAACTCGATTACTACTTTAAGTGTCTCATTTCCTAATCTAATTCCCTCAGTATTACCCGACTTAATTCGACTACATTCCGTTACCCTCGATTTGCTTTTGTTGATGTTCATCTTATATCCTCCTCTCAAGACACTGTCCATTCCGTTCAACTGCTCTTCCAAGTCCTTTGCTGTCTCTGACAGAGTTACGTCACCCGGCGAAACTCAAAGTTTTATTTCTTCTCCATGGATTTTAATACCTACTCCGGATTTTTCTTTTGTTTCCTTTACTGCTTGCTCAATACACAGATTGAATAACATCGGTGAGAGGCTACAACCCTATCTCACTCCCTTCCCAACCACTGCTTCCCTTTCATGCCCCTCGACTCTTATAACTGCCATTTGGTTTCTATACAAATTGTAAATAGCCTTTCGATCCCTGTATTTTACCCCTGCCACCTTTAGAATTTAAAAGAGAGTATTCCAGTCAACATTGTCAAAAGCTTTCTCTAAGTCTACAAATGCTAGAAACGTAGGTTTGCCTTTCCTTAATCTAGATTCTAAGATAAGTCATAAGGTCAGTATTGCCTCACGTGTTCCAATATTTCTACGGAATCCAAACTGATCTTCCCCGAGGTCGTCTTATACCAGTTTTTCGATTCGTCTGTAAAGAATTCGCCTTAGTATTTTGCAGCTGTGACTTATTAAACTGATAGTTCGGTAATTTTCACTTCTGTAAATACCTGCTTTCTTTGGGATTGGAATTATTATATTCTTCTTGAAGTCTGAGGGTATTTCACCTGTCTCATACATCTTGCTCACCAGATGTAGAGTTTTGTCAGGAATTGCTCTCCCAAGGCCGTCAGTAGTTCCAATGGAATGTTGTCTACTTACGGGCCCTTGTTTCGACTCAGGTCTTTCAGCGCTCTGTCAACCTCTTCACGCAGTATCATGTCTCCCATTTCATCTTCATCTACTTCCTCTTTCATTTCCATAATATTGTCCTCCCGAACATCGCCCTTGTACAGACCATATATATACTCCTTCCACCTTTTTGCTCTCCCTTCTTTGCTTAGAACTGGGTTTCTGTCGAGCTCTTGATATTCATACAAGTTGTTATCTTTTCTACAAAGATCGCTTTAATTTTCCTGTAGGCAGTATCTATCTTACCCCTAGTGAGATAAGCCTCTACTTCCTTACATTTTTCCTCTAGCCATCCCTGCTTAGCCATTTTGCACTTCCTGTCGATCTCATTTTTGAGACGTTTGTATTCCTTTTTGCCTGCTTCATTTACTGCATTTTTATATATTCTCCTTGCATCAATTAAATTCAATATTTCTTCTGTTACCCAAGGATTTCTACTAGCCCTCGTCTTTTTACCTACTTGATCCTCTGCTGCCTTCACTACTTCATCCCTCAGAGCTACCCATTGTTCTTCGACTGTATTTGTTTCCCACATTCGTGACAATTGTTCCCTAATGCTCTCCCTGAAAGTCTGTACAACCTCTGGTTTAGTCAGTTTGTCCCGATCCCATCTCCTTAATTCCCCACCTTTTTGCAGTTTCTTCAGTTTCAATCTATAGTTCATAACCAATAGATTGTGGTCAGAGTACACATCTGCCCCTGGAAATGTCTTACAGTTTAAAACCTGGTTCATAAATCTCTGTCTTACCATTATATAATCTATCTGATACCTTCTAGTACCTCCAGGATTCTTCCATGTATACAGCCTTCTTTTATGATCCTTGAACCAAGTGTTAGCTATGATTAAGTTATGCTCTGTGCAAAATTCTACCTCTTTCATTTCTTTCCCCCAATCCATATTCACCTACTATGTTTCCTTCTCTCCCTTTTCCTACTCTAGAATTCCAGTCACCCATGACTATTAAATTTTCGTCTCCCTTCACTACCTGAATAATTTCTTTTATCTCATCATACATTTCTTCAATTTCTTCATCATCTGCAGAGCTAGTTGGCATATAAACTTGTACTATAGTAGGCCTGGGCTTTGTGTCTATCTTGGCCATAATAATGCGTTCACTATGCTGTTTGTTGTAACTTACCCGCACTCCTATTTTTTTATTCATTATTAAACCTACTCCTGCATTACCCCTATTTGATTTTGTATTTATAACCCGGTATTCACCTGACCAAAAGTCTTGTTCCTCCTGCACCGAACTTCACTAATTCCTACTATTTCTACCTTTAACCTATCCATTTCCCTTTTTAAATTTTCTAACCTACCTGCGCGATTAAGGGATCTGACAGTCCACACTCTGATCCGTAGGACACCAGTTTTCTTTCTCCTGATAACGACGTCCTCTTTGGGTAGTCCCCGCCCAGAGATCCGAATGGGGGACTATTTTACCTCTGGATGCCTTCGTCATTTAACCATACATTACAGCTGCATGCCCTCGGGAAAAATTACGGCTGTAGTTTCCCCTTGCTTTCAGCCGTTCGCAGTACCAGTACAGCAAGGCCATTTTGGTTAGTGTTTCAAGGCCAGATCAGTCAATCATCCAGACTGTTGCCCCAGCAATTACTGAAAAGGCTGCTGCCCCTCTTCAGGAACCACACGTTTGTCTGGCTTCTCAACAGATACCCCTCCGTTGTGGTTGCACCTACGGTACGACCATCTATATCACTGAGGCACGCAAGCCTCCCCGCCAACGGCAAAGTCCATGTTTCATGGGGGGGGGGGGGGGGGGGGGGAGGACACAATAACGCTAGTGATATATAGAATTCAAACTTGCCTGAATAATTCTTATTAAGTGTGTGACTTCTGTCATGATACTGTCCCTTTCCCCTAGGATCAGTACCTTTACTTTACATGTGGGTTCACCCTATGAGTTCACTTCCTCCTTCCATTCTGGTAGGTACATCCCTTTATAAAACATCCCTATTCATCTGGCCACAGGTCGTCCTATCTCTTTGTAGGAACACCTGCCCTACATCCTTAGCAAATGCCAGGTACACCCCCCCCTTATCCTTTATGAGTAGGCCTCATGGTTCATTGTCCTAGTATACATCTTTATGTACACTATAATTAAATATTTCCTGATAAAATAAAAATCTATTTCACAATTCACTCTCAATTCTTAGTACCTCATTTAATACCCTAGAGTGCTCTACTTTTCAACTTCTACAATCTTAGTAGATACTATGTCTACACACATTATATTCATCTCATGGTAGATACTATGTCTACCTATTGTTCAAGCCCCAATATCCTACTATTCATCAATTTATCCGAGTATTCACTACACTGACTTTTCTTAAATAAGTATCACAATTTACTCCAATCTGGCTTGTGTTCTCCTCCATTACTCATGCTTCCTACTTATGTATACTCATTGTAAGATGATCATAGTTTTTCTATACTTATGTACATATGCGATATGGAATCTTAATTGTTATATATATAAAAACAAAGATGATGTGACTTACCGAACGAAAGCGCTGGCAGGTCGATAGACACACAAACAAACACACACACAAAATTCAAGCACTATATATATATATATATATATATATATATATATATATATATATATAGAACAATTAATATTCCATATCGCATATGTACGTAAGTATAGAAAAACTATGATCATCTTACAATGAGTATACATAAGTAGGAAGCATGAGTAATGGAGGAGAACACAAGCCAGATTGGAGTAAATTGTGATACTTATTTAAGAAAAGTCAGTGTAGCGAATACTCGGATAAATTGATGAATAGTAGGATATTGGGGCTTGAACAATAGGTAGACATAGTATCTACCATGAGATGAATATAATGTGTGTAGACATAGTATCTACTAAGATTGTAGAAGTTGAAAAGTAGAGCACTCTAGGGTATTAAATGAGGTACTAAGAATTGAGAGTGAATTGTGAAATAGATTTTTATTTTATCAGGAAATATTTAATTATAGTGTACATAAAGATGTATACTAGGACAATGAACTATGAGGCCTACTCATAAAGGATAAGGAGGGGTGTACCTGGCATTTGCTAAGGATGTAGGGCAGGTGTTCCTACAAAGAGATAGGACGACCTGTGGCCAGATGAATAGGGATGTTTTATAAAGGGATGTACCTACCAGAATGGAAGGAGGAAGTGAACTCATAGGGTCAACCCACATGTAAGGTAAAGGTACTGATCCTTTTTTCCCCCTAAGGTAAGTCTTTCCGCTCCCGGGATTGGAATGACTCCTTACCCTCTCCCTTAAAACCCACATCCTTTCGTCTTTCCCTCTCCTTCCCTCTTTCCTGATGAGGCAACAGTTTGTTGCGAAAGCTTGAATTTTGTGTGTATGTTTGTGTTTGTTTGTGTGTCTATCGACGTGCCAGCGGTTTCGTTTGGTAAGTCACACATCTTTGTTTTTAGATATATTTTTCCCACGTGGAATGTTTCCCCCTCTATATATATATATATATATATATATATATATATATATATATATATATATATATATATATATAAAGATGATGAGACTTACCAAACAAAAGCGCTGGCAGGTCGATAGACACACAAACAAACACAAATATACACACAAAATTCAGGCTTTCGCAACAAACTGTTGCCTCATCAGGAAAGAGGGAAGGAGAGGGAAAGACGAAAGGATGTGGGTTTTAAGGGAGAGGGTAAGGAGTCATTCCAATCCCGGGAGCGGAAAGACTTACCTTAGGGGGAAAAAAGGACAGGTATACACTCGCACACACACACATATCCATCCACACATACAGACACAAGCAGACATTTAAAGACATATATATATATATATATATATATATATATATATATATATATATATATATATAATGTTATTTTCGATTATTCCCTTTTGGGAGAGCGATTGAACTTGAGTAGTCATGATTCAGCTGGACTGCAGGTTTTCCTTTGTAGATTCTTAAGTTTCCTGAATCAAAATGATTTTCGTCAGTAAATCATGTTTCTTGAATTGCAAGGATTTTTGTGTGGAATTTTTCTATAGTATTTGTCAGTTGTTTGAATTTACCCGCTTTAGAGAGTGTGTTTGTTTTGAGAGTTCCTATGAAATTTTTCTGTTTTGGTCTTAGAAATTTTGAGAAGATCCAACTCTTCTGCGCATGACATTCCTGGTCCTCCAGAATCCGATGACCAGAAAGATTCAGTCTAGAGACTAATGCCGGGGGTAATAGATTTCTTTCCTTTTGTTCCATCATGCTTATTCAAGTTGACACTTGTTTTGTAGTGATCTTCTATGAAGGTCACATGTTTACAACTTCATAGTTGAGATCAAGAAGAGCATCAAGCAGAGGCACCAACTAAGTGAACAGATGCTGAC
This sequence comes from Schistocerca nitens, assembly GCF_023898315.1. NCBI lineage: Eukaryota > Metazoa > Arthropoda > Insecta > Orthoptera > Acrididae > Schistocerca > Schistocerca nitens. The sequence goes on along the minus strand of NC_064621.1, from coordinate 541,946,543 downwards.
CACTACCCGCTGGATTCCAGAACAGTCGCTAGTGCATTTGGGCTGCCTCTTCCTCCAGTTCCGCCGTACCGATGATCTTCATCTCTGCCTTCACTGCCGTTGAGGTCTTCACCATATCCCTGGCAAGGGGCCCTCACAAGGTACTATTACCCGAGTCAGGTGAACCATGATGAGGTGTTACTCCCCCACGCCCCCCCCCCCCCCTCCTCCTTTTTCAACTGGGCTTGGGACCAGCAATGGCTTTTCATGTAAGTAGGCAATGTAGAACCGTCATAATAAAAACAATATGTGTATCTTTCTAGATGTACACATATCTCCTCCCCTACAACCCTTAGCGGTTCTTACATCCTTCTAATCTGTGACTTAATTGTTTGTGTATTTGTATTTCTTTGTGTGAATGCGTAAATATGATTGTGTGTTCTGATTCTTCGGCCTTCCTATGTGAAAATAAATTGTAGGTTATTGGAAACCACGGAGACTAGGAAGGACTTCTGTGATAGAAGTATATGAATACAGAAAGAGGGGAAAAAATAGTTAGGTCCTGAAAAGAGAAGTAAGAAAGGAATAAATAGAAATGGTTGCTAAGATTGAAGAAGAGAAAGAAGACAGCCCCAAAGACAGGAAACCCTTCCCACCCCCTTCCCCAGGATCCCTACGTCGCCGGTACTTGAGTGAGAAGTCGGAGGAGGTATGGTGTTAAATCATCTCCTACAAAATGGACATTCCCAACTTCAGCCTTGAGGTCCCTGAAGAAAATCTTAGGAACCCTATGGAAACGGCACCAGTCACACTTGTTTGTGAGGGTTGTTTGAAAGGTGTGATGTGTGTTCTGTGTTAGCCATGATTTATCTGTTGGTGTAAATCATGCTCTCATTTACACTACCCACCCCTTTCAAAATCAATACAAACCCTCCCGTCTACATCACATCTCATAAAAAGTATAAAATAGTCTATACAAAATAGAACATTATATGCTGTAGTATCATCATTTTTTAATTATTCATTCAACATTATATGTTCTGCTAACGCCATATACACTTCCATTCATTAAGACAAACATGCATTAGGAAATATAAATTTGAACTCTGGACCGACTGTGACGGTACATCTGTCAAAGAATAATGCAGTTGTCCTAAGGCCAGCTCAGCGAGGACGGAAACCTCGTTTAGAGCAAAAAGGCAAAAGCTGGCTTCACTATATTACATTTTGCATGAGAATAGTACTCCCATGACCGATGGAGATAAGAACTGACCAGGCACCTAATATATCCTGTCCCAAGGCTGTGCCCAATGACTGAGATTGGAGACAATATCTGTGCAATTCTCTGCCTCATGCTGCAGCCGAGCAAAGTTGGGACATCTAACTGACTGGAACAAGAAAATCTCATACCAGTAGCAATTTTGGATGATGTAATAACAAATGCTCACTGGTAAGGTTTTTGCCAGTACCTCTAAGTGTGGGAGGATAGAATAGTTTAAGAGTTTGGGGAAATTCGGTGCAGAAAAATTATTACAGAAGAAACACCGAAAACAACCCGGGACCCGACGGTCATCACTCCACCCATTAACTAAGAATGTTAACGTTCCTGGGGGATATATGACTCTGCCCGGGTCCCATGGATCTGATATTAACTTCACTTGAACAAGTGCAGACCAGTACTTCTCGTTAAATCACCACTTCCCTGGATAACACAACATTAAGTGACGATACACTTTTTTCTATTTTGTTTTGCATAAGGTAGAATTCTTTCCACGTGTCATATGTAACCTTGCTAGTTTAATTAAGTTTGGACGAAGTAATAGTCGAAACACTTCCGGAGGTTGTACTCTAGGTAATTTTTCGGTCTATAATTTCTTCTACCTGTTCCTCCAGACTACTTATATTTACTGTATCAGAGTTAGCTATTCTCTCTTGGAAACTTCTTACTACATTTTCTACTCGTGTATTAGTGCCTGCAATTTGCAATTGGATTATTGCTATTAATTTGCTAATCTTATCGACGCTCCCTTTTAAAGTATGCAGTCTCCATTTTACAGTATCAAACTTAACATGACACATTTTCAAATGATCCTAACCTCCCACTAAATTCAGATTCCACATTATTACATTTATCGTCAGTATCAAATTCTAACTTTTTTATCAAATCCTGGATTTGATCATTCTATTTCTGAGTAAAATTAGTGAACAGTAGATTTACAAGGAGGTTTAAAGAGTTAATTACTTCATTCTTTAATTCTTATTTCAAATCCTCTACTTTATTATTTAAATCGTCAAATTGAGTCTTTAAAGCTATGTGCTTTCACATAGACTACTAAATTCCTTGCTTTGCGATTCTCCTTTGGCAATTAATAAATTTAATTGAGAATTTACTGAGCCTAGTTCTTTACTTAAAGTAGCATTTTGAGCAGTTGAAGCTGCACTATGGGCATCTAATTTAGCATTTTGAGCTTTTAAAATTTCATTTAACTGTAGACTCTGAGCTTTGATTAAATTTACTAATTCAGACCAGTCTGGCACTTCCTTACCCACTTTCATAGCCATGGCTGGTTCTGAAGTTTCCCCAATTCTCTGTGTATTATCCATATTCCTATTAGTTTTAGACCTAGTAATCATTTAACGAATGAACTCTAAGTATAATAACTACACCAATAAAAGTCACTCTACTGTTTGTATCCCTCCTTGCTAAGGTACTAAAGTTCTATTTTGCGTTCACCCGGCGTAGAATTCTCGCAACGTAGGTAAGCGGATGTGACAGCAATTCAGCACTAGTGAACAGCAAGCTGGCGGTGTCAGACGTTGGTGTTGACGTCGGCATCGGTAGGCAGCTGTGGAAGCAGGTCAGCATCGGTGAACCACAACTGGTGCCGGTGTCGTCAGATGTTGTTTTTCGCGTCGTCATCGCCGCGATGTGTGTGAGTTGTATACTCCACCCACTGGATCTTCTTAGTTGAATTATTCTCATCATATCTCTTCTTAGTGTAATACGTCGAGGTCTTCTTTCCGTTCTTTTAACGTTATTACTTCCTTACGTCTTGTCTTTTGTTGCATCCACATATTTTTCCATTTGATTTTTGGACTTAATCCAATTACACAAAACAGTTCTCGTCTCGTTATATCTGGTTGCTATGGCAACACATCATATCTTCTTCTTCGATTTCTTCTCAAATTCCCATTTTTTTTTTTTTTTTTTTTTTTTTTCCCGAGTCCTTTTCATTGGTCGCTATGCTCTAACGCTTTTTAAACGATAAAATGTGTGCAGTACATAAACAAACTTTATGTTTTCACCAATTAACAATGTATTGGAGTATGTAGAATAACATTCTCGCATTCCACATCTAAATATCTCCATCTTCCTGTATTTCACTCGTATTTCGAGTTTTAGAAACACATTAAATTGACATTCATAAGCGAGTTGGTTTATGAACGACTCGTAATTTATGAACATGTCTTGCTTCTAGCAAGTCCAACACATGAATTTCTTGAAAGTCTAATTTCATTTCTGCATATGTCCTTAACAATCACCACAGTCACTAAAAGCACAGAATAATACATAAACATTCCTTGTTCTTTCTACACTTACACTGAAACTCTATGGATCGTACAGCAGGTACTTGTCGGCTGCCACATCCACAGTTTGCTCGTGACTGTTTTTAGAGCTGCACACACAAACATGCAATGCATAGTAGGTCAGATTCGTCTCTCTCACACTTCTCTTTAAAATATCGTGAGTTCAAGATGGAGGAAGGCCAAGTGGTTTTAACATTTACATGGAAATTCTTGAAGCACTACAGTATTTAGCCATATTTGTAATTTTTCCTTTAGGAATGGTCAGTTACCTGAACGATTTAAGTGCTCAGTAGTAAAGCCGCTCTATAAAAAGGAAGAAGCAGATAATGTCGACAATTTTAGACCTATTTCTATGCCATCAGTGTTTGTTAAAGTTATTGAAAAGGCTGAGTATGTAAGCATAATTGATCATTTTATATCACATAACTTGCTATCATATGTACAGTTCGGCTTTAGAAGTCATTTAACAACTGACAATGCTATATTCTCTTTTCTCTGTGAGGTACTGGATGGGTTAAACAAAGGGTTTCGAGGGCTAGGCATATTTTTTGATTTAACTAAGGCGATTGATTGTGTTGATCAGAAAATATTGCATCAGACGTTGGACCATTACGGAATATGGGGAGTAGCTCACAATTGTTTCACCTCTTACTTTAACAACAGACAGCAAAAGGTCATTGGTCACAGTGTGGAGAATGGCTGTGATGTGGCTTCTGAGTGGGGTACGGTCAAAGCGGGGGCCCCACAGATCAGTGTTGGTGTCACTTCTGTTCCTTATTTGTATAAATGATATGCCCTCTAGTATGATGGGTAACTCTAAAATATTTCTGTTTGCTGATGACACTAGCTTGGTAGTAAAGGCTCGGTTTCAAATGGTGCAACTCAAGATCTATGTTCATGGCTTGTAGAAAATAAACTAACGCTAAATCACAGTAAGACTCAGTTTTTATAGTTTCTAACACACAATTCAACAAAACCCTACATTTTAATTTCACTGAATGGACATGTGATCAGTGAAACTGAACAGTTCAAATTTCTGGGTCATCAGATAGATAGTAAACTGTCATGGAAAGCCCATATTCAGGATCTCGTTCAAAGACTTAATGCTGCCATTTTTACAATTCGAACGGTATCTGAAGTAAGTGATTGTTCGACATGAAAATTAGTCTACTTTACTTATTTCAATTTGCTTATGTTGTATGGTATTATATTTCGGGGTAACTCTTACCATTCTAAAAGGATATTTCTGGCTCATATAGGGGTGGTTTCGGCAATAAGTGGTGTAAGTTCACGAACCTCTTGTTGACCCCTGTTCACTAGTCTGGGTATTTTGACATTGGCCTCTCAATATATATATATTCTTTACTGTTGTTTCTTGTTAACAATGTCAGCTTATTCCCAAGAATAAGCATCTTTCACTCAGTTAATACTAGGCAGAAATCAAAATTGCATTTGGATCAGATTTCTTTAACTCTTGTGCAGAAAGGTGTGCAGTATACTGTTGCATCCATTTTCAATGAGCTACCACAAGAATTCGAAAATCTTAGCAGTAATCCACATGCTTTCAAATTGAAACTGAAGTGTTTCCTCATGGGTCACTCCTAATCTGTTGAGTTTTTCCTTGAAAAATTAAGCTGATTCCTGTGTTATATTGTTGACTGCATGTACTTAAACTCATGGCTTGACTTTTTCTAGGTTCATAAATATTTATTTTTATCTGTCGTTACTTTTATGTTGTAATTTCCAGTAATGACATGTTCCATGACCTTGGAGATTTTCTTTGCATTTTAGTCCTATTTTATTTATTTATTTATTGGTCCAAGAATCAGTTTTGTACATTGTTTGTACATGTGATATAGGACAGCGGTAAACCTAGTTAGTTTACAATACAGTAGTCATTTTGACTACATTGTTGACTTAATAAAAATGCATAATAATGTAGGTTGGTGTACTACATTACTTCTAGATGTGATAATAGCAGTTATTAAGTTAGATGACATGATAAGCACAATGTAAACTATATTATGAATTGCCAATTAGTGAAATTTGGTAAATGAGGTTTACTTATAATGATGTTCCATAAACTCAGACAAAGAATAGGAGCAGTGGTGAAGCAAGAACTGTTTTAACTTTATTTTAAATGCATTTAATATTGGCATGCGTTTTAGGTAAGAAGGCATATGGTTATATAACATAGCTCCAGAATGATATACTCCTCTTTTGCGTAAGTTTGTATTTACTGTGTTCCTGTGTAGGTTCATCTTCTGTCTAGTTTCATATGTGTGTATATCATAGTTGTCTTTGAAGAGATTTTCGTTTTTTAATATGCTCCCTTTTGTGAAAATTAGCGTTTCGTGCATATACCCAAGCGAGGCAGTGGCAATATTTTCAGAGTTTTAAAAAGGGGTCTACAGGAATCCTTACATTTACCTTTTTTCATCACCCTGATAATCTTTTTCTGTATTTTAAATGTTTTTGTAGTATTTGTGGAATTCCCCCAAAAAAGTATTCTGTACATAAGTAGCGACTGTGTACTGCAATGATACACTGCCAGCACTGGTGAGCAGCTTGTATTTTGAGTGAGGATCCTAACAACATATGCTAGTGAATTCAGTCTCTTATTTAAATTGTTTAGGTGTACCTCGCACTTCAGATCTGCCTGAACATGTACACCTAGAAATTTTGTATGACTGACCTTCAACACATTTTTTCCTTCGACAGTGAAAACAGGGTTTGCAGGATGGAGGTTTTGTGTGGTATGAAAGTTAACTGCCACAGTTTTTTCAGAATTTATGATGAGCCTATTGGTCTTGAGCCAGTGTGTTAAGGTAAGCATAACTGATACTGCAGCCTCCTGAAGATTTTCCTCGTTCTGTGATTTAATTAGAATATTAGTGTCATCTGCAAACAGTGCAGTGGTTCCATCATGTATTTTACTAGCCAAGTCATTTACATACAGCAGAAATAGGACAGATCCTATAACTGACCCTTGTGGGACTCCATACTTGATTTTCTTCTCATCACTGTAAAAACTAGAAATTTTTTGTGTTTCACTATCTTTGTGTTTTATTTCTGCAATTTGCTGACGATTTCTGAGGTACGACTGGATCCACTTTTCAGACTGGCCTCTAATTCCATAATTACTTAATTTACACAAGAGAATGCCATGATCAATTACATCAAAGGCTTTACTCGGATCCAGAAATATCTCAGATACATGTTTATCATCCACTGCTTTTAATACTTCATTTAAGAAGGCAAAAATTGCTGACGGAGTTGACTTTCCAGCTCTGAACCCATGTTGGGAGTCACTTATCAGCCTCTCTTTATTTAAGAAAACTGTTAATCTTCCAAGGGAAATTTTTTCCATAATTTTGTTGAAGCCTGATAAAACTGAAACTGGTCTATACTTAGCTATATCACTTTTTGCACCATTCTTATGCAACGGTGTTACTTTTGCAGTTTTTAGATTATTAGGAAATCCACCACTCTCAAAAGATGAATTTACTATGTCTGTTAGTGGTTCCACAATAAATGTTGCACTAGCTTTGATAATAGCATCTGGTATCTCATCAACACCCACTGAATATTTATTAGGTAATTCTTTTAGGGTTCTTGACAGTTCCTCAGGTGTTGCTGGATACAGGAATATTGTGTTCGAATGAATTTTTTTATCCGAGTGATTGGTTGGCTGTTTGTCATGGTGTGTGTTTATTAAGTGCTGTGTATATTTGCGAAATAATTGTTGAAAGCACTTGCAACATGTTTGGGGTCAGTTAGTTTATTTTTATTCATAATCAGCTCTATATTACTGTGATTAACTGGCCTGGTACCCATTTTTTTCCTTATAATTTGCCGGGTTGCCTTAGTTTTATTCTTGGAATCACACAATATTTTGTCATTTTCTAGTTTTTTTGCTTTTGAAATAACTCGTGTTAGTATTCTTTTGTATCTTTTGAAATATGCAATAAAGTCAGGACTAGTATTATGCTTGGAGTACTCATACAATCTCCTTTTATTTTGACATGATATCCTTATCCCTTTTGTAATCCACTTGTTTGTATTTTGAGTAGAGATCAACATAGTTGTTTTCTTGGGAAAAGCCATTTCAAAAAAAATGTTTGACTGTAGCCATAAACTTATCGTATTTCTCATTGGTCTCATTACAGTCACATAACATCTTTCCAACTTTCATCCTCTAGGAGTGAACAAAAATATTCCACATTTTTTTATACTGAAATTCCTTACAGTGTGCTGTATTGGGGTGTCCTGAAACATTCATTGAAAGAATTTGAGCATAGTGATTGCTAAAACCCATGTTTAGAACTCGTGTGTTATAGGCATATTTGCACGTATTTATCAAGATCTGATCAATAATAGATGCAGAGTTAGGTGTTTGTCGAGTTGTTTCAGTTACCGTTGGACTGATGTTGAACGATTGTAGCAAATTTATAATGTCATCTCTGAATTTATTGGATTTCGAGAAATCAATATTAAAGTCACCACATATAATTATATTTTTCTTGGGAGATTGAATTTCTTCCATGTGATTCTAAAACATTTTTTTGTCTCCTCTGGTGACCTGTATACACAAATAACTGTATTTTGCCTTGGTAGTTCAGCAATAGAGTGTTCTATATCTTTTTCACAAGACAGTTTATGGTATTTAGTTACACTATTGAATTCAATATTTTCTTTAACATATATACAACTACCCCCATGACTCGATATTTTCCATTTTCCTACAAAACATGCTTGCAAGTTTGAATTGAGGAAGAAAAAAATGTGTGTGAAATCTTATGGGACTTAACTACTAAGGTCATCAGTCCCTACGCTTACACACTACATAACCTAAATTATCCTAAGGACAAACACACACACCCATGCCCGAGGGAGGACTCGAACCTCCGCCGGGACTAGCCGCACGATCCATGACTGCAGTGCCTTAGACCGCTCGGCTAATCCCACGCGGCAATTGAGGAAGGTATGTTTGCTCAAACATATCTTGTTTGAGCCATTGTTCTGTAAAACATACTACAGACATATCATTTAGATCATTTAATATAATTTCTATTACATTTAGTTTGTCTCGGAGTGACTGAACATTTTGATGGAGTAATTTAAAATTAGGTACAGGGAGGACATCATTTCTTACTTGACCACTTACCTCACTATTTGAGCTAGTGTATTTTGTTGTAAAAAATTCTTGGTTGGTATTCATGGTGTTTGCCCCGTGGCTTGCTGGTTCACCGTTAGTGGGTTCCTGCCTTTCTTCTGCCGATATGTTCCCAATTTTCCGTCCTTTTTCACCCATCTGTACATTAACGACTGCCTTACTGCCTTGTTGCTGCATTTGATGGCTTGAAATTCGACCTAGTAGGCCGTAAGTGTGTTGTTATGACTTTTATTGGGCTTAGTTTTTGTTATAAAATGGTCCATAAATGTCTGTTTTTTCGTGGGTGGCACTTTCACTTCGAGACTGGCAATTTCTATCTGATTGTCCGTTTGCGTATGCTTTTTCCCTGTACGGGTACTTGGTTTTTCAGTTTTCGCCATGTGAATGAAAGAAGTAAGCCTATTACAAACGCGAATCTTTCCTTGTTTGGTTAGATATAAACCATGGTTGTATATTCATTTCTTTTCGGGCGTTCGATTTTTAAATTCACAGATAATCTTTTCCAACAAACGTCTGTGGCAGTGTCGATTTTTTCTAACAAAATGCGGTTTGCAGCTTTGATTTTTCCATTTAGAGAGAGGAGGAGGAGGAGGAGGAGATTAGCGTTTAACGTCCCGTCGACAACGAGGTCATTAGAGAGAGCAAGCTCGGGTGAGGGAAGGATGGGGAAGGAAGGCATTTGCCTGAAGCGATTTAGGGAAATCACGGAAAACCTAAATCAGGATGGCCGGAGACGGGATTGAACCGTCGTCCTCCCGAATGCGAGTCCAGTGTGCTAACCACTGCGCCACCTCGCTCGGTTTTCCATTTAGACCTTGTGCGTCATGTCTAAGCGGTACTGGAAGAATTATTACATTTGTTTTTTTGCGTGAGTTTAAGTATGTATTCCAAAGAATCTTTCATGCTCCTCTGCATTTTTTCCAGAGGTTTATCAGTGTCATTTGTGGCACCAATAATGATTAAAGTATCGGACAAGTTATCAGTTAATTTGTCTCCGTTTTTCACAACTTCCTTCATTGGCGCCCCAGGTTTTATAATACTTTGCACACTGAATTTGTTGCCTAATTCGTTTTGTAGTATACTCCAACAGTTTCTGCCATGACTGTCACTTAAAACGAATTTTATTTCCTTTTGTAGCAGTTGTTCGAGGCCTTACAGATTGCGAGTTTTCATACGAAACATGGTTACGGTTTTTCATTGCATTTTGCTCATCACGAGGTATTTGCGCTTCTGAATATTTGATTTAATCTTCATAGCACTGTTTTCTTCTTGCAACACTTTTTTTTTAACTTCGTTCTTGATCACTTGAGACCACTCATCGGGAAAGGGCGTTGTTTGTGGCGGATTTTTCGGCGCACTTTTCTTTCTCAGCTGTTCACATTTTGGTGTTTGAAGTTTAGTAATACCCATTTTTAGTGTACTGATAATAAGTTGTAGACTGGATACTCGTTCGTGTAGTTTCGAAATTTCGTCCTTACAATTTGCACACGATTTCTTTTTACTGGCAATATTTAAATTTTTCCGAGGGGATGCACGACATTATTTTGCACTGGCCGCCATATTGTATATAAAGTCAACAAAACATGAGGGAAGAGCTGTCAGCCATTTCTAGTGACTACAGAAATGTTTCGAACAGTGGACGCACTGGTGGGACAAAGGTATTAGCTGTAATGAAGAGTATTTTAAAGCGAATAACGTTGTTTTGTAAACAATCTGAAAGTATATAGCTTTTAAAAAATAATTCTAGTGTTTTTGGATACCCCCTCGTAAAAGCCCCCATGCGGGCCCTAATTTCTCTATAATCTTATCTGCACAGTCCTTACACTATCTTTATGGTCCTTAGACAAAATGTATGTTGGTGGCAGTAGAATCATTCTGCAGTCAGCCTCAAATGTCTGCTCTCTACATTTTCTCAATAGTATTCCTAAAAAGAATGTTGCCTTCTCTTTAGTAATTTTCATTCGAGCTCCCAAGAGCATCTCCATAATACAAGTATGATAATATTGTTGTGTCGATTCCCTAAGGTCTCGACACAATGAGTGGCTAGGTGCACGCGAAACTAACGCAGACGGGCGTAAATTCTGAAACAGGAGACTGGATGAAAACTATAAAGAAAAGAAGAGAGATTTTAATATACTTAACTTTAATGTAGTCTTGTTCTTGTTGAAATACATCTCTTGCATAGTAGTAAGCAATTAGCAATGATACACATGGCGCCTTGCTAGGTAGTAGCGATGGACTAGCTGAAGGCTATTTAATCTGTCTCTCGGCAAATGAGAGGAATACTAGGTAGGTCTAGTCGCAAGCTATGTCGTCCGTACAACTGGGGCGAGGTCATGTCCGTGTCTTGTGACCTGCCATGTGGTGGCGCTAGGATTGCGAGTACACAGTGGCGACACGCGGGTCCGACATGTACTACAGGACCGCGGCCGATTTAAGTTACCACCTAGCAAGTGTGGTGTCTAGCGGTGACACCACAATTATTTTATAATTTTCTGCTCAAGTTACAGAAATAAAAATTCTCTCTCACTGCCTAATAAGGCACTTTTTTTTCTAAATGTCTTCCACTTCTAAAGTACTTGAGATATTAATTTTCATAAATTATTGTTAGATTTCTTGAATAAGAAAGACACACAATAGAAAATTCAGGTTGGAATAATGACAATATTATGAAAAAGGAATAATGACTATATTATGAAAAGGACAGATTGCTACTCACTATATGGAAGTGATGTCGAGCTGCAGACAGGCACAACAAAACGACTGATAATAATGTGATCTTTCGACCAAAAGGCCTTCTAAAGTAAACACACACACACACACACACACACACACACACACACACACACACACACACACACACGACCACTGTCTCTGGCCATTCAGGTCTTAATGTTCATGTGTGTGTGCAAGTTGTGCTTGCACGGATGTGTGTCTATTGTCTACTTTGGAAGAAGGTCTTTTGGCCAAAAGCTCGCGTTTAGCAGTCTTTTTGTTGTTCCTGTCTGCAACTCAATAACTCCGCTATATGATAAGAAGCAATTTATTCTTTTCATAATATTGTCATTAAACGGCATAGTAATACAATTGAATAGCATAGTAATGGAACACAACTTTACTTGACTGAAACAGCTGTATTTGCTTTTCTATTTGCAGCACTACATGATATTACATTTTGAGCACATTCTTAAATTTATCAAAGACCTTTAATAGAGTCGCTCACAGTATGTTATTTAAAAAGAGCAAAATTTAGGAATTAGGGTGGCAGTGCATAGCTGGGATAAATCCTAATGCCATGGGAAAAAGACGGACAGACGAAAATGGCATAGTTAATCACCCACTAGTCTGATTTATTAGCTGTCAAAAAATGTCCCTCAAGGTTCCATATTGGCCCAATTCTGCCTCTACGTACATAAATTATTTAAACAAAAATAATGGTAGAATGAAAAATATTCCAAGCTGCAGAAGAAACCCATGTCTTAAATTACAGAAAATATCAGAGAAATATTTGAAAATCCATTAAAGCTGATACAGAGTATACAGTAGTGCAGTTAGATGAAACACTTTAATTTTAACAAAAAGACACCAGCTAAACTCCCTATTAAACTAATGGACAAAAAATTATCAGAGAATACAATATTTCCTGGCATTATGATGCAACAAAACATAAAATGGAATACTTGCACTGACTTTAAATTGAGAACAGGTTTCAAAATGAGAATACACAGAAACTGTCACATGTAACAACTAATGGACTAAGTATTTGGAAATATCAACTTGGTATTGAAATAAGGAATAATATTTCCACAAAACTGTGAAGCATTAATCATCTTACAGAAAAAGTATAATTACAGTAAAGGAAAGAACAAACCAACAAGGACTTCACTAATTGTGTCACCCTTTGAAGAGTTGTGAATAAAGCAATATTGCATACTATTATTTCTTGTTGGAAAATGTAGTGCTAGTATAAAAAATGTATAGTTTTTCAGGAATGGTCCCACAACATTCATACACTGGGTAGTTACAAATCTCAAGGACCAAATGCATAAATTAACCTTTGTCACTCCTTGCTTAAATTTGCCATACTGCTCTAAAAGACTGCAATTTCAATTACATACATTAATTAGTTTGTACTTCTGTCACCGTGTTTTATGTCTTTTGGGATATTTTTGGAAAGCAAGGATATTCTACTATGCAATGAACATGTGGAGTTATCTATTTACCAGTGAAATTGAAAAATAAATGAATGACAAACCCAGACATTTCTATGAATCAACAGAGAACAAAAAAAAAGTAAAAGCTAAAGAGGCACAGGTCTGAGTTGACTATTTGTATTCTCTACTGCTGAATTTTAAGTTGTAAATTTATTAGTTCATTTCCAATATAAACATCTGCTTTCAGTTGTATGTTTTATATAGCATTTATGAAAAGCCAGATCAAAGACATCACAATGAGAAGCTGAAAAAATAATTTCAACTGCTTACAAAAGTGAATTATAAAATTACTGCAAATTAATACCCCAGTCCCTTTAAAAAGTATAAACATTAATATTTTAATGTAACATGGCTTTCGCAATAAATAATTTGACTAGAATTTAGGATTCAACTGTATGTATGAAAAATTCAAAATATACAGATCAACACTACTATTTTAAAATGAAGTTTAGGCTAACAAAAAGGATACACTGAATTGACCCATGTTTTGGCAATATTCCACCATCATAAAATAGTATTGTACAGAGAGATGAGAGAGAGGGAGAGGAGAGAGAGAGAGAGAGAGAGAGAGTGTGTAAGGGGGGAGGGGGGGTTGCAGTTAGAAGGGGAGTATTTAAAGATGTATACAATTTTGAAGGGTAAGTGTTTTTTCAACAGTTGTTTGAAGCCAATAAATGAATTTGCACATGAATCTGTAAAGTGTATACAAAATTGTAACATATGACTAGCACAAAAATTTGTATTTCATACAGATGTGTTTGAGCAATGCATTGTACAGCTGACTGTATGTGTGGATGACAAAGACAGTTTGCTAACATTCTGAGCTTCACTATGAGAAACAGAAATTCATCATACACTCAAAGAAAATGAATAGTATGTACTGAGCTTAATAGTCTGTACTGAGCTTCTCTTTGAAGAAGGAATGTGGGAGAAGGCACCTAGGTGACAGGAACAATACAGCATCTTAAATAGTATCAAAATGCACCACTATTCCAGCAGGCACAAACTCTTCATAAACACAAATGGTACAGCAATAACCTGCAACATCATCTGTTTTCTTACTGCTGTGAGTCACGACGATCTGCATATGAACATTTCTTGCAAGATAATTATTTTGTTTACTTGCTACAGTTACATGACATGGCATGATCTTTTATGTATGACAGACTCCTGCACATTCAAACAGTGAAATATGTCAACAATAATTTCATAACTGATACATTGGCTGTAATGGTTAAATCCACTGACCACCGACATAATCAATCTTAATTCTGTACGGGGACAAATAAAACTCAGTCTTGCTAGTTGAAGGAAGCTGTGCTTGTGAAAGCAAATTTTTTTGTGATTTGTGTGTGCCTGTTTCTGATGACAATAACAAGAATATTGAACTCAACAAAAGGCTGCAGAATAATCTCTAATGGTCCAATATGCTATGGTGGTGAGACTTTATGCGTGTTGAAGCCAACAGTGGAACTCATAAAAAGAAGGATAAGATTACTGAGTATTGTTAATTATTTTAATCACTAAGACCACACAAAACCTAAAATGCTTAATCATGTGTTCTCAAATATTTTTTGTAAAATTTCTTAAATATATGGCTTCCAAAGAGCTGCAATGCAACACTCCTTGAAAATTCAATGTTTACAACTAACTGTTGGTGCAAACACAACTTCAAATATTCCTTCATTAAAACAGAATGAATCTTTCATAAGCCATAATAAATCTCACCTACATGGCCTCTAAAGCTACAAAGATTCATTTACAAATGGCATCTATCACAGGTGACACAGTGACAAGGGTTTTATAATTACACTTTATGCAATTCAGCTTGTATATGCACATCAGGAAACTTGATTACGGGGCTAAATTAAAGGAACTGTAAAAGATGGACAGGAGAAAGAAGTCAGGTATTAGGTTCTATCAGTTTCTATTTATCCAAGAGAGAACATGGATCAAGAAGTTCAGAGCATGGAGAAACCATCAGTTCATTAGTGAGTAAGAAATATGATTGTACTTACAGTACACTGTTTACCTTCCTAGTTGCAATATACAAATCGGATGTTTTTTTTAGAAATCACAAGAAACTGAAGTTAGGCTATGAACACAAATATCTACAATTCAATAAATGTCACAATGTGAAAAAACCACAGAAAAAAACTTGTTATAATGCAAAGTTCTAGATGGGATACAAATAATGGAAGGAGTAAAAGTAACCACTCTTCATGAAGTTGAGGTGTTGCTGGTCTTTATATCCTTCTCCAGCAGTAACTTACACACACACACACACACACACACACACACACACACACACACACACACACACACACACACACAACACATTGTCCCAGTTGAATACATTGTCCTATCACTAACTTGACTGGTTTGTGGGGTTAGGTGGATGGAATGAATCACTGAAGATTGTGGACAGGAGTGGTTGTATGGACAGTTCCCACCTACATACTTCAGAGAAGTTGTGTGGACAGTTCCCATCTACATGCTTCGGAGAAGTTGTGTTGGAACAGAGGATCCAAATGGAACACATTTTTAACCCATCACTGAAGTCTCATCATGCTCCCCCACCGTGTGGCAAACTCTTCTCTAAGCCACAGTTTGATGGTGCCCATCCACTTGGGCAGACACCTGGTCGATGGAAGTGTCAAGTGAAAAGGCTGTGAAAAAGTTGCAGTATAACTGTTTTCATGACATGACTACCTTTGCAGGTTACCCTGCCTTTTACAGGAGAAAACATACTGCAGTGCCAGCACAATGTAGTCTGCTGGTATAACGCATGTGTGTGTGTGTGTGTGTGTGTGTGTGTGTGTGTGGAGGGGGGGGGGGGGGTTAGCTCTGAAGGAGGACACACTCTGAAAACCATCAACATTTTCAACAACATTAATGCGTCTATCATCTGCTCAATGCCTCAACTGTACAGTGAATGGTTGCATTTAGTTCTTCTACTATTGGTTTGCTAAACAGCTGGATAAAAATTCATAAAACTTTTCTGTGTTCCTCTTGTTGTCAGAGAAAACAAAGGCTACTACAAACTGCATCTACAACTCTATACACAGATTAACTGTGTACAGAAGGTCCTTTCTCAGGACTTAATTACCAGAGCTGAATACGTGCTGAAAGGGAATGAATTGTTCATCACAAGGGAGGCAACAAAAGCTATCCATGAGAGAACTGAATGCATGTAATGTGGAAGATGCAGATGCATTATAAAAGTCATCTGTGTGTAAAAATTAATATGGAATTGCTGTACTGAAAGTTGAGAGTACTCTTTACATAATTTGGAGAGCAGTTAGCAAAATGATGCATTATCTAGCTATACAATGCATTTACAGAAGTCTCTCTCATGCCAGCCAGAATTATCAAATACTCCAAAAAACAGCAGTCTGTGAGCTGCACACAACATCTGGATCAATAGGCTGCAAGAGCCATGATAATTTGAAAGTTGGCAAAATGTTGACAACATAAGTGGATCCTAGGGATACAGTTACTGCTGATTAAATTTTGGTTCACTACCATCATGGACAACCAGGTCAAGCAATAAATCGAGCCATCAGTAACTGATACTAAATAAAGAAATTTCACATGTACCCATCAGCAAGAATGATTATGTTGTCTCTTTGAAACACAAAACAGCTTTTGGGATCACTGCCCATCCAGAAATACTGTTTATGACAATCTTTGAGTATATAAGGGTTTGGATATATTTTGTAGTAATCTGTCTTAATGTAATCATGTTTGTCCCACATTCTACAAGTAATAATTATACACTTGGGTTCCTTCCTCCCAACACTGACCAACTGGCACTAGTGCTTTTCACTTATACCACACTTATTTCACAAGGGAAAACTTCAGGTTCGGCATTGGAGTGTAGATTGTGAAGTACAGCAATGACAGGTAAAGTCACCATTTTATTCAAAATGGTATCTGTTGAGCGTTCCCATAGGGGAAACTCAGATGCAGTGGGAATTATACAGAGATATTATTTTCCTCTATGCAACTCTCATTCTATTACAAAACAGGAAAAAAGTTTACACTCAATCCATTTTCATGCGGATTCGCCATTTCCATGGTAATTATATTGAGGCTTGAAACATAATCTTCATGAACAAGACCTTAAGGTTTCATAATATGTATTGTCAGTACAGGATTGGATTCCAGATGTTGTTGGCACTTCCAGTTGCTTGGCAGTGTTTAGAGCAGAGGTACTTCACGTTACATATAGCTAAGTCTTAATACTTACATTTGCTCATCATGAACTATTAATTTTTTTTAATACGTTTGTACAGTTATCACATTCTACAGACCTAGAAAGTATACAAACTGCTTGCTCAGGTACCAATTTGAGCAATAAAATAAATCTAGCATTCATAACAACAAAATTTTGAATAAGTTACACAAGCAACAAATGCATGTTCAAAGATTCACAAACAACAGTTCAGTCACACGAATTATTTCTTATGTACATTACACAGTCTACACAGTGTCTACAGAACCTTCTTGTTTCTGGAATCAATCAATCAAATAAATCAACATACATAGGCAGTGCATATTGTTTCATATACAACATGAACAAGGACACTGTCACACAAAACATTAAAATAAATATATCTCCATTTAACAAAATGCTTACAACATATTCAACAACATCTTACGGTTTTTAACAACTGTTCGTAAGGATTTCACTAGTCGAAGAGTAATGGTCTTCAAAGTTCATTCTTCTGTCTCCCTGAAAATGCCTACTTTGAAAATCATGCCTCTCTCTCTTTCTCTCTCTCACGAACTGAGTTCAGAACGAAGTCCTGGGGCACTACCAAGTAGCAGCATATTTGGATCATCAAGAGAATCACCAACAGCACGCAGAAACTGAGCTGCCACTGTATCCTCAATGGCACGGTTATCATACGACAGTGTTGCCACCATGCGGGTCTCCGGTCGTCCTTCAGAGTCTGTAAAAAAAGCCATCTCTTGTAACCCATGATTTAAGACTACAAAGCTAATCTGTGAAAACACTTACTACAACAGGGCAAGCAAATTAAATGGATAAGAAGCACGGACTAGGCAGTAGGTCATGGAGATAAAGACCACTTCTAGCATTATTTATTAATCTCTTTCTGTATTGTGTAATGAAAGGGGGGGGGGGGGAGAAATTATCAAATGATGAAAGTCTCCCCTCTGTTAAAAGTCAGTTTTAGTTACAAGTACTAGATTAAAATTGTAAATCCAACTTTATTTTTCTTCAGTTGTTAAATGTATCTTCGAAATAAAAAAAGTTTCTTTTTTAGTTACTGTAACTATTTCTACATGACTTTTTAAAAAAAGTTATTACTTTCTTACATGTAAACATTATGCATGTACGATGGCCTAAGCAGTCAAAACCTGGTTTGTAACCAAATAAGTGTAAATTCGCAGAGCACTGAGAAGGGTTTCCTAGAGGGAAAATTCACTTAATGCTATTTGCTAACTTAATACACCAACCTGATATATACCAAACTGTTATTTATCAAGGACCAGTTTTTCTGTATGCAGAAGGAACAAATGCCTATAGCTCCAGACTTCCATTCACACGAAGGCAAAACTTACTGTACTAGCTCCCTCAGTAATTTATGCATACAATAACTCAATTTAACACGAATTGTCACGAGATTAAGGCTTGCCGTGGAACAGTATTTTTTCTGTTGCTTGAGTATGTTTGATATGCTCAAGTTTGAACTCTCATTTAGTATGGTGGTGTCATTAGTGTCAACATGAGCATTACATATTCTAAATAGTCCTTTTGTCACTTGAAAGCCACTTATGTTAATTATAAACAGGAATGAAACCAATGCCAAATCATATGGGAAGGCATGTTTCCCGATTCTAAGGTTAATTTCATTCCTATGACACTTTGCTTTCAGTAATGAAGATATAATCCACCTGTGAAACAGGGATGTAATTAATGTAATACCATTTTAATTTGCCAAGAACAAGTTATGCCCCATATGTTCAAACTTCATGGGCAGTATAATATCTGTCATTGAACTCTGCCTGACTTTCGTTTGTGAGATAGGCAGTGTTACAAATATTAACAGCAATGCTAGTGTCTTTTGAGCCACAGCGGCATCAGGTAAGCATTTGTCAATTTAACAGTTATAAAATAATGAACCATGAGCCTTGTCGAGGTGATGTGGCTTGAGTGCCTCAACGATATAGATTGCCACACTGCAGATGCAACCACAACTAACGGATATCTGTGGAGAGGCCAGACAAACATGTGGTTTCTGAGGAGAGACAGCCATCTTTTCAGTAGCTGGAGGGGCAAATTCTGGCCGACTGACTGAGTTGGCCTTGTACAGTCTTGTTCTGCTGGTACTGTGAATGTCTAAAAGCAAGGGGAAATTACAGGCATTACTTTTTCCAAGGGCTCATATCTCTTCTGTATGGTTAAATGATGATGGTGTCCCCTTAGGTAAAATATTCCACTGGGAAAAACATATCTGGCATTTTGTGGGTCAGAGCATGGAACACAGAGTATCAGAGGGGGAAATGGATCGGTTGAAGTTAGAAACAGTGGGAATTAGTGAAAAGCACTGGCACGTACAAGAGGGCTTCTGGTCAGGTGCATATAGGATTATCAGGATAAAACCAAATTGGAGTTGGTCTAATAATGAATAAGAAAACAGGAATATGTGTAAGCAGATGAAGAGAGTGAAAGAATGTATGTGATGACATGAGTAAAATTATTCAGATAGTTATGAGAGTTGAAAATTTAGTTGTGACAGAAACCTGGAATTTGATAATAGGAAACGGTGAAGAAGAAACTTTGTAGGAGAACTTGGATGATGCGAGGTGAGGGAAAGGGAGTGTGTGTGTGTGTGTGTGTGTGTGTGGGGGGGGGGGGGGGGGGGATGATAACTGCACTGCACCCATCAATCAGCTATAGGTCAGTGGTTGCATTTCCCATATTTTACATGTTTGTTAATTATTCAAATTAGAATTTTTCACTTTCTCAAAACTTTTTGACGAACTTTGTGAATCTTCACGCACACTAAAACTGCTTTCCCACAAAAGAGTACCGATAACTTTCCCATTTGCTAAGCATACAGCTAGTAGTTAAACATACTTATTTATCTGCCTATTGTATCTCTGTCTCTTTTAAGTTTTCTGTCTTTTACATTAATATCTACAACAGAACAGCTTCTGTAATACATGAATCTGCAAACGAGCATCACCTACAGTTTAGTTAGTTCATTTCTGCTAGTCAAGCAGTAGTCACCGTCAGTAACTCTGCAGCTGGTATTCTGTTTGTACGCACAGTCAGTCAGTCAGTGCCCAGCAGTCACAATATATAACCTTAAGTGAGAATTTACTATGTAAAGTTCACAGTGAATCACTTGTGAATATTTGGAATGTTATTCAAGTTTGTGTAACTTATTGACCTATGCAAAGATACAAATGTCCTACAGTTTACAAAACTGATCATCTAACCTAACTGTGTGTTAATAAATGTGAAAAGAAATGAAAACTTAATTCTAGGTGTTTGTGTGCATTATTTAATAGTTCACCACCATCAATCACCATGGGAAGGAGATTAAAGTAGAAATTCTATGAGACAAAGGCATGTGAACCAGGTTGGTAATTGCAACTTTTTGGAACAGCTTTCAAACACTACTGGAGAAACAACATTTACTAATCTGTGGAGCTTGGATCCTAACACCAAAATTTTTTATATTCACTACCCCGGGCATGGGTCCTAATACCAAAACTGTAGTATATAGTCACTCCCCCTATATTTTCACTGGATGCTGGATAGTATGAAATTAGACTGTATCCATATAAATTTACCCAATCAATTTCGGTAATTTCCAAGTGATGATAACATAAGTAAAAAAACATCTCCTAGTAATCTACAAGCCCTTTGATTTTCTTGTACTGATATCAGAAGTTAATCTGTTTCATTTTTTTGTTGGGAAATACTAAATTAGTGTTCTTTCTATCTATATATTTGACCAATCTGCAATGTTTTGGAGCTCCATCTGTTTTTGCCACACTGTGTAATGTTAGTTATTAGATGTTAGCAAAAGCAATAAGATGCATATTGTGCTGCCTTGTGAAGGTGACGCATTGATCACACACACTTCCAATTGACCTTCTCAAGTGACTATCCGAGACCTGCTGTAACACAATGTGCACATATATTCATCAGAGTTTAGCTGTACCACTCAAAGAATGATATAATCTTCACAGTAATGTGAGTAGCATTCTCACTGACCTACCTGATGTCACTCTGAATTATGTAACAAAGTTCCTGGCCCAAACTGTTGCCTGCAAATCCAACTATAATTATATAATCATCTTTACCGAGCTCTTTTCCCAAAGAGTCTAAATCACATTTGACATGGAGACCATTTTGCTAGTTACTTGGTAATTGACATTTCCTTCTCCTGGGATTACAACTTAGCAGTCCTTTCTTCTGTGTCATTAGCATACGCTTTATGCCCTATATTTGTCAGGTCGCTTCTCAACTCATCAGGCAGCCAGATTGTATTTGTTTGTAGCCTTGGAAGCACCAGGCTTCCAGAATATCTTAGTGTTTTTCATTGATTTGGCATACATCTTATCCCGCCTTAACGCAACTGCACCTTCCATATGAGCTAACTATTTCCATGCAACTACCAAATTGGCTCTAGACTTCCCTGTTTTCTGCTCTTTTCCCAATAATGTGCAGCAGAAGTGGCAATCGTAGCATCCCCAGGAATTACCGGCAGAAGTATCCATGTAGGTCACAGTGTGACACCCCATACGAAAACAACGTCTGATGCACTGATTTCAGTTACTGATTATTCTTATTCATTTTTGCAGTAATTCTTATTCTTTTTTACAGTATAAATTTGTAGATGCAAAGTTAGTTAAGGATAATACATTTCAATGGCTACTCATAGCTCCCATACAGCCAATACTGATTTTATTTCAGGCACATCTGGACAACGCAGCAGAATTATTGTTATGATTTTTGTATCCAGCACAGTACAATAAAATTATTTACAAACTCAAACATATCTACAATATATACACAGGATTTTATACAAGTCAAACTTGTTTCGAGGCCCAGAAATTGGCAGCCTTGATTGCTGGAACATTTGATGCGACCAGGTCATCAAGTGCGCAGAATTCAGGCAACTTCGGGCAGAACAAGCGGTGTGCATCATCTTGAGATTCTCCACATTGGCATGCAGCAGAAGACTGGGACACTTAACGAAAAACACCTGTGACAACATTTCCAGGCATCTGGGGTAACAGACAAACTTGTGCAAGGGTCTTTTTATTGTCATGGATCTCACCTTGTGTGTATCAGTTGTTGTGTCAGCTTGCTGCCTTAGAAGAACCTTCAAGTCTTTATTTTGCTCAGATGTGTGAGTTACTGTCTGCCTATAACTGTAAATGTACTCACATTATAGATGCTTGAGTGGAGTTTTTATCAGTGCCAAAAGCAGCCAAAACAGTTATACAGGGCATGGGCAGCACAACTACATGGACTTAATCATCAACATAATTTTGGCAGTTATAAGAGTCGAGGGACATGAAAGGGAAGCAGTGGTTGGGAAGGGAGTGAGACAGGGTTGTAGCCTCTCCCCGATGTTACTCAATCTGTATATTGAGCAAGCAGTAAAGGAAACAAAAGAAAAATTCGGAGTAGGTATTAAAATCCATGGAGAAGAAATTAAAACTTTGAGGTTCGCCGATGATATTGTAATGTGTCAGCAAAGGACCTAGAAGAGAAGCTGAACAGAATGGACAGTGTCTTGAAAGGAGGATATAAGATGAACATCAACAAAAGCAAAACGAGGATAATGGAATGTAGTCGAATTAAGTCGGGTGATGCCGAGGGAATTAGATTAGGAAATGAGATACTTAAAGTAGTAAAGGAGTTTTGCTATTTGAGGAGCAAAATAACTGATGATGGTCAAAGTAGAGAGGATATAATAAAATGTGACTCGCAATGGCAAGGAGAGAGTTTCCTGAAGAAGAGAAACTTGTTAACATCGAGTATAGATTTAAGTGTCAGGAAGTCGTTTCTGAAAGTATTTGTATGCAGTGTAGCCATGTATAGTTTAGAAAAAAAGAGAATAGAAGCTTTCGAAATGTGGTGCTATAGAAGAATGCTGAAGGTTAGATGGGTAGATCACATAACTAATGAGGAGGTATTGAATAGAATTGGGGAGAAGAGAAATTTGTGGCACAACTTGACTAGAAGAAGGGATCGCTTGGTAGGACATATTCTGAGGCATCAAGGGATCACCAATTTAGTATTGGAGGGCAGTGTGGAGGGGAAAAATCATAGAGGGAGACCAAGAAATGAATACACTAAACAGATTCAGAACGATGTAGGTTGCGGTAGGTACTGGGAGATGAAGAAGCTTGCACAGGATAGAGTAGCATGGAGAGCTGCACCAAACCAGTCTCTGGACTGAAGGCCGCAACAACAACAATTTTGTGACAAATGTTCATCAATAATCTTATTCACAACAAATGGTTCAAGGTGCAGTCATGCATCTTGTGCCCGTCAGGGAAGTTTGAGAGCGAGCTCTGCAGTGTGAAAATCCTACGCTTTCAAGTACTCAATATAGCTCAGTCATTTTAAGTTTCATGGGCTGCAGGTAGGCAGATATAAGCCTGGTCTAAAGTTACAAAATTCAGTTTCTCTCACCCCTCCTAGCCTTCATTCAGTTCACAAGGGAACGGAGAAGCTACTGCAGCATTCCAACAGATGTCGCCATTGTATAGGTAATCATTTTTCGCAACAGCAGTCAGCATCACAACAGCAACAGCCTTGTGCTTCACTGCCTTCATGCCTGCACTGTTTCAATCAACACGAACGAACCACATGTCCCAAGTGCTAGGCAACATGTACTAGGTGCCATAAAAAGGGACATACTACTTTTGTGTGAACACTCTTCTGAACCTGAGTGAGGACGAAACGAACATGGATGTCAACAGTGTATCAGCAGTGAGGTATCTACAAGCAAATTCTACATTGAAGTATGTGTCTTTAAAAACCCATTGAGAATGCAGGTGGACATGGATGCAGCAGCAACATTGGTGAATTCTCAAACTTACGCGGATTTGGGTTCTCTCCCTCTGGATACAGTGTCACGGAGGCCGTCAAGTTATAACAAACAAAAGATTCCTATTCTTGGATAGTTTTATGCACCTGTGACTTACAAGACTGTGGTTAGTTCATTAACATTCGTAGTTGTGGACAATGCTTACACTGAAAATCTGTTTGATTTGGACACTTTTAACTTTTTAGATTCTCCATCGATGAAAAAGAGCATTTCATTTCTGATCACGTTCCATACAACAATTATATGTGCTCTGTGCCACATTTTCCTCTTCAGTTTCTCCAGTACTGTGTTGTGCATCACAATTTCGGCTCATATTAAAATGAAAGTCTGCCTGCCCCCCTTTCATCCAGTCCCACCCAGTACCAGGGACTTTACAGGATCACATAAAAGCAGAATTAGATCGTCTTCACTCCCTTGATGTTTTTCGACCTTTTTGTTCTCGAGAATGGTCACCATCACTGGTAATAGTAGAAAACCTACAGGTGAGTTACACCTCTATGGTGATTTTAAAAAAATCAATTAATGCACTGTCAATCCTTGGTACCTGTCTTTTATTGCTCCCTGATGAGTTGTTAGCAAAATTATTTGGGGAGGGGGGGCATTATTTTTCAAAGATTGACTTAAAAGATGCATATTTACAGCTACCACTAGACGAGGAAACTCAATGCATTCTAGTTACCAAAACACCATTTAGGCTTAATCAATACCAGTGTTTGCCTTTTGGTGTGGCTAGTCCACCAGCTATTTTTCAGTGCTTTTTACAGTAACTTATTGCATCAGTTCCAAGCTGCATCAGCTATTCAGACAACATAGCAGTGTCTGGTGGCTCTGCAGAGGAATATGTGCAGAACCATTGTGCTCATTTTCTGTTTTAGAGTCTGCAGGGTTAAAGTGCATTTGGACAAGACACAATTTTTTCAACCATTTATTATTTACTTGGATCTTGAAGTGTCCCATTAAACCATTGCAACAGACTATTGAAACAATTGCCGTGTTGTCACACCCCACGTTCATCAAGCAATTATCGGCATTTTTAGACAAAATTGCGTACTACCACAAATTCATACTGGACACTGCTACTGTGACAGAACCACTCCATCTATTATTACATAACAATATTACTTTCCAATGGTCCCTGGCTTGTGACTGGGCAGTCAAATTGTTGAAATCTAAGCTACAGTTGGTCCCTTGTTTGATTACTTTTCAGTCAGGTCAGCACCTTGTGTTAGCCACAACATGTCTCAGTTCAGCCATGGCACTGTCCTTGTTCTTAAGTAGACATATGGGCCAGAACGCCCTAGTGCATATGCCTCCAAAACCTTAAATTCAGTGAATCAGCATTATTCGCAGCTGGAGAAAGAAGCTTTAGCAATAGTGTATGCTCTAAAAATTTCATGTTTTTCTATACGGGCTAAGTTTCACCTGATCATAAATCACTGGTGTCTCTTTTTAACCCTTCAATGTCTTTGCAAGACAAAGCTGCACACTGCTTACAGCATTGGGCTCTTTTTCTGTCAGGATATAATCATGGATACATTTTCGACCTACAGTGCAACATGAAAACCTTGTCGCTTTTTGCCAACTGGTCTGGATCCAGAGTTTGATAAAGAGGAATTGTTTTTTTTTATTTATTTATTTAGATGTGGAAACTCAAAATATTGTTGATGGTTTTCCTATTACTGGCACTAAAATTTCTCTTCCTGTTTTAAGTTAAGTTGTTTCTATAATGCAAAATAGCTGGCTGGACAAACCTCTGGGCCATGCTTCTAATTTTTTAAGAAATTATTCTGCGTTATAAAATCATCTTTCTGTCTGGGATGGAGTTGTGCTGTTATTTACAAAGGACACCGCTCCCCAGGCTGTATTCCCATCCTCCCTTCGGCAGTGAGGTTATGCTTTTATTACATGTGGACCACTGGGGGTTTCACATACAAAAGCATTAGCATGCAAGACAAGTCTTTTGGCCAGGCACTTGAAATAAAACAACCCCATGTTTTACATTCCTTTTTCAACACCCTAATGAAATAGTCTCCAAAGAGGTAATTTATTGAAAGTTTCGTAATTCCAATTGTATCTAAAAGAGTGATTTTGTATAAACATTAAATTTCATAAACTTAATTACTTCTTTTCTTTACCTGTATGTCATGTTCATCCAATATATGCTAGTATTATTTTGCATTCAACAATTAAGCCATAATTAAGAAAAATTAGGTTGGCATTGTTGTTTTTCAGTATTTTGTATAATGTGACGTAAATATTGCGTAAAAATCTTTTATGTGTATACACCAGTTTGGGCATAAAATACCAAAGGTTTTGTGTATAGTTATTCATAATAACTTTGAACTTTTAAAAATTTGCGGTCTAGTTATTTAACTTCATTGTTAAGAACATATAAACCGGGGGAGCAGAAGGCTCAGAAAAGCTCAGTTGGAGACAGTTGACAGATGTGACCACTGTCGCCCGTCACTGTATTAATGTAGTAGTTGTATTACTACTGTTTTGTGACTGTGTAGCCTATTTTGTGCAGTGGGCTGCCACCAGGAAGAAATTGTGCAGCTTGTCATTAATAAACTACCATAAAACGACTTGGTACCTGGATTATTTCATGGAATTCATGTAACTAGATCCAGTTTGCAGATTAAATGGACCGGGACGATGACTTCAGCAGCAACGACAGGAAGCAGGAGTTACACCAAACTGAGATATGTATAAGCAACAAACTAAACTTTATATGTCACTGCAGAACTAATTACTAAAGTGTAATATTTGGATAACTGTTCTAGTAGTTATTTGGATAACTGTTCTAGTCTCTCTGAGAGGTGGAGGCCAGAGTGATGAATGACGATCACATGTTCTTGATGTCATTGGAACACAAGTATAACAACAAACTTTTCAAATTCTCTGTTTAATAAAATAATCTTTCAATGATTAATCTGCGACAATTCCAGTCTCCCCCGTGCCAAAAATTTCGTTACAGACTGATGGGGAAAACAGTGAGTGTTGCTGCAGCCTGCCCACAGTGTACCACACATCAGGTGGCCCCCCTCCATCTTTGTTGCTGTGGCCAGCTCTGCAACCACATTGGGAACTAGCTCGCGTAGATTTTGTGGCACCTTTTTTGAATTTCTACTGTTTTGCTGTAACTAATGCATATCCTAAGTTTCCGTATGTGGTGTGTCGCATGTCTGCTGCTATGGGGACAATGATTACAGCTCTGTCAAAAATTTTTACAGTGAAATGTCTTCCATATACGATAGTTACAGACAGCAGGTCCCCCAGTTTATATCTCAGGAATTTGAAGATTTCTGTAAAAAGAAGTGGAGTCTGCCATATCATGGCTCCTCCTTTCCATCTTCAATCAAATTGGGAAGCAGAACGACTTGTACAAACATTTAAGATTCACACGAAAAAATATGTTTCGAATGGGTCACTGGAAGTGCCTCTTGACTGGTTCCTTAGTTCTTATAGGTTTGCCCTGTTGGAGATAAGAGTCTGGCAGAGTTGTTTCATGGCCATCAGCCTCATACTCTGTTACACATGCTTCAATCGATGCCAGTGTCACAATGCTTCCGCCTGGCACAGCTGTTTGGGCTCACAGTTTTGGCTGCTGACCAAAATGGGTGCCAGTGGTCACCAAGAGTCATCATGGCTGATGTATCTGTGTCATCCGCTCTGATGAGAGGAGAGCGTTGCAACACTTTGACCCAGTGCCCTCACCTTCTCCGCTGCTGCTGCCAATGTCTTCACAGCTATCTCCTCTGCTGAGGGTGCCCCCTTCAGCTGTCAGGAGCTAGGCAGAACCCCAACTCCACACTGTCACAGCCAATGTCCACGTCACTGCTGGCGTCACCTGTTCATCTGCCTTCACCGTGGCCTCCTTCACTGGTGTTGGACTAAACATGAAACTACATCAGTGTTGCCTGTCCTCCCATATGGTCTCCCACTAGAGTGGGCCTGCAGGAGGTGCGGGGGAGGGGGGGGGGGGGGGGGGGCACCACACCTGTCTGCGATCGTTCCACTTCCAACCCTATCCACTGGTGGCATGACTCAATAACCAGCGTATATGACAAAAGAAATGGACATGAGGACAGTACTCACTTCTTCACAAAGGAAGAGGAGTGCTGTAACTAATTTGTTGTGGGCCTCTTCATACATTGTGTGTGAAGTTTGTGCTTGAGTGCTTGATTCAGCTGCTAGGGGCCACCTGGCCTGCTAGTACGACAACAGCTGCATCCTCTGTTCGAACTAATGACTATATAGGCTGATGTGCAAGGCTCTGGCAGCCAATTGTGGGTTGTCTGTTGTATGTACCTTGTCTCTCATGTGTGTACATTTTTTCGTGTAATACAGTTACAGTATTCTAGGCAAGTTGGACCTACTGAAGAAAGTCTAAAAATTTTTTGGCCAAAGATGATGAATGTTTCAAGTATCTCTACGAGAAGGTTCCTCAGCCAGCAGAGGCGAAACTGAATGAAGGTGTGTTTGTCCTACTCAAGAGTCATATATGTCGCCTCAACTTAGAGAGGGAGGCTTGTGTGTCATTCAAGAAGATTATTACTAAATTGTTAAGCAACAGAAAAAAACACATTACATTCCTGTAATAGCCAACATGCTGGAAAAATATTCACGGTTTAATTTTTGAACAATGACCTTGATTTTTTTCTCCTCTAAATATTTGGGTTATGTCAGTGAGGAACAAGATGAGCACTTTCATGAAGATATCAAAGTCATGGAAGTATTGGGAACTGAAATATTAGTAAAATGGAAAACAGCTGTCAGTTACTCTGCTGACACATACAAGAAGTAATTAATTGGTGAAAAAGCTATATTTGATATTTTCAGGAGAAAAGAAGAAGGAAATATGAGGCAGTGGTCACAAATACCTCTGCAACAAAGAGGTATTTTCATGTATACAGGGTGAGGCACCTAAGACAGGCAACCCCAAATATATACAGAACGATAAATAAATGAAGGTGCAGTTTTCGACAAGTTTTCTGACATTCTCAAGTAATTTTTATTGTTTATAGTCACTGAATTACAACACTGACTTTGTTTTTTTCTAATGGAACAATATGCTTTTTCTGAAGCATTTGAAAGAAGCTTGTACGAGAACTTCAGTGGCATAACTTGTATGGGACTTGGTCAAACAATATGAAAGTAACAGCACCACAAATAACTGCCCCACTGTCACGAAAGAGGTTCCACAAATGTCTGTCCTATTATATAAAATGTAGGCAAGTTTGTAACTCAGGTACAGTTCAAGTGTGTAACTCAGGTGCAGTTCCAGTGTTCATTCTCATGGCTGTCATATCAAGTGCTCAAAACGTTGACCTTGATGATTGCTACATGCAATAAACTGATTCTGGAAAAATAATACTGCACGTTGAATTTCATCTGGAGGTAAAACAAGCACAGGCCTTTGAGAGTCACAGGTGTTTCATAACAGACCTCTTGTTTTAATTTATAAGAACAAAGTGTTAAGTATGGTGAGTGTGCAGATCACTTTGTGTTTCCTAAACAAGCATTGCTCTCGAAATGTTCTCTTAACAGGGTCTATCATTACATGTGCAGGGTAGAAGGGACTTCCATCATGTTGATACCACACTGACTGCCATAGGTACAGTGAGATGTCTTCGAATTACGGCTGCTGCTGCAGCAGCAGCATATCTTAGGAACTCAAGATACTTGCATGTATTTAGATTCCCATCGACAAAACAGGGACCAACGATCTGGGTCTTCAAAAACACGCACCAAACATTGACAGACCAATAGAGTTGTTTTTATCTACTTTTTATTTTGAGTGAATTTTGAAATTATAATTAGAGCATATTGCAAAGATTGACTTGCTCATGGTTTGTAAACGATGCTTATTTCTTAAACAAAATTCTGCACAGATACGCCACATCACTTTGCACTTTTCAAAGACAGAATTCAGAGAACTACAACCAATTTTGGAAGTCGCTGCCAAGAAGCTGTAGGTGTGGCAAAACATGAAGAGGATGAAATGTAGTGTTCAGAGCACACTAATTTGGTTGATCCCTGTCGTACTTCCAAGATGCCTCTTGTGATATTTGCATTGTGTGCTACTACTGCTAAAACGTTAATTTCATTTCTTTCATCACCTGCTCTTGGCATATTTTATTTTCACACATCCAGTCTTGAGAACCTTTTTATTATAATGTTTGCAAAGACGGATCATGAGTACTTGGCACGATTTGGATACTTTTAAGCATACAACCACACTCCTGCTCTAATAGTTTGCCACGCTTGCCAAACAATATTTACTTTTTTGACAGTCGTATATAATGTAAATGTCTCAGAAGCTTTAGGAGCAAGTCATCTGATCGCTACAACAACAGAATACAGACTTTTGGGCTTCAAGCATGTTATGTGTTTCCTTATACTTGGTACAGTAAGGCAAACATTTGTGGACTATCCTCTCCTGATAGTGAACCTGTGGCTTGCGGGACTGTTATCTTGATACTATTTGATCAAGTCTCATACACGTTACGTTGCTGAAGTTCTCTTAGAAGTTTCTTCCAAATGTCACAGAAACAAGCACAAAGTTCCATTTAAAAAATAGGTGCAGTAATGCAGCAACTTACAAAAATGAACAAAATTACTCGCGAGTGTCAGGAAATTTGCTATATTGTCTGTTATAGCTTGGCAAAAAGTGCACTTTGATATATTTATTCACTCTGGCTATATTTGAGGTGGCCTGTCTTATCTCCCTCAACATGTATGCTTCACTAAAACATAATGAAAAATTACATGACACTTCATTCAAATTACATGTGTTTTGATAATTTTCTAGTTTATATCGAAGTCATATTGTAACAAAACTATATGTGACAGAAAGAAGCTGAGGCCAGATATGGATTTAGTGCCCAAAAAAGTTATAATTACTCTGTTACCTACCAAAATATAATAAAATATATTTTTTTGTTGGTCCTTGTTATCTGCCAAAATATTGAGACATCTGTTTCTTATGTTGTTACCATCATGTTGGTCAGGAGCAGCTCACCATGCTTTTCTGTCTTTTGCCGTCTTCTAGAGAGCAGTATGGGTGGTGTAGCTGGTATCCTCCTTGATCTGGGTGATGCATTCCAACCTTGGTGTGCCTCACCTTCTTTCCCTCTTTTGTCCCTTCAATGTTACTTTTAATGACACAATTATGCCTCGGCAGATTGCTGACTCATGTCCCTTTTCTGTTGGATATGTTTCCAAAGACACAGCTACATTTCCTCCAATCTGCGAAGCACCTCTCCATTTTATATCTTGTCTACCAAGACAATCATCAGCATTCTGCAGTAGAACCACATCTTCAATGGCTACTGTTTTCTGTTGTTCGGCTTCTTTGAGTGTCCATGTTTCACTTCCGTACAGCAACACACACCAAACAAATGTCTTTATGAGGTCTTTCCCCACATGTTTGTCTATGCAGCTTGATATGAAAAGGTTCCTTTTCTTTTAAAAGAAGTGTTTGCCTGGTAGATTTGACTTGCTTCTTTGGAGTTCCACCTAATGTAATTTTACTCTCCAGGTAAGAAAAAGATTGAAAGTCTTCAGTCACCCACTGTTAAGTGAACACTGAGCAATGGTGCTTTGTCTGCTCAGCACTAATATTTTTGTTTTAGGTTTATTAATTTTCAAAGGAAGAGCTGAAGCTGGCTTCTACCACAGCCAGCACCGTTTCTGATTGTTCCACATCTCCACTTAACAGCGCAATATCATCATGAAATTTCAACCAGACCATATTCTTACCATGAACTTTAATTCCACATATCGTTCCTAGTTTCTTCCTGATTGTACCCATTGAATGAGACAGGAGAATCCTATCCTAGATCCTGCTTAACAGTCTCTGCTTCCTGAATTCTCCACATCTTATCACAGCCATCTCTTCTGTACAGAGTCTCTGCACTACTCTTCTGTCACACTTTATGCCATTTTCTCTCAGTACCTCAAAAAAATTGTCACCAACTTACCCTGTCCAATGCTGTTTTTAAGTCAATGAGAGCAATGTATGTGTCCTGAGCCTTTTTTAGTCTTTGCTCACACATTAATCATAAGCTCACAATAGTTTCTCATGTGCCCACACCTTACCTGAAGCCAAATTGGTCTTCTATGATCATTGCATCTATCCTGTCTTTGATTCTCCTTAGACTGATAGATATCAGATCTTTGAGGCACAGGTTACCACTGAGGGTCATATAGTGTTCATATCTGTATGCAGACGCTTTCTTGGGTACTTGCACTGTAACATTATGGAAGTCTGTTGGAAGCTCTCTGGTTCTTTATACAACTTGGAGATGGAAGAGTTCATCATGTAGCCATTCTCCAGCAGCGTTGATGAGTTTTCTGGTGTAACAACTTCTGTGGCTTTCTCTGGTTTTAACTGTCTGACCGCAATGTTGGAAGTCGTCAGATAAGATAACAGTCTCCCTTGTCTTCCGCATCTGCTTCCTTGGTGTTATCCAGTTCCAGATCTTCATTATTTTCTGCATACAGCTTTCTGAGGTAAGGTTTCCACCTTTCCGCTCATTATCATTCCATCTTAATTTTGGACTTCATGCATTTTACTCATCTATTTCCAAATAACTGTTTAAATGATTTATAGGCACATTCCAGTTTCCTTACTTTCATCATTTCATTCACCTCTTTGCAATGCTCCTTCAAAAAATTCCAGGTTTATTTCATTCAACACACTTGTATTGCCTTTTTCCTGCCTCAGTGTCGTCTTGTTTCAACTTACTTCTCATATTTAGTTTTGTTATTTTATGCTTTCTGTAACCCTTCTATCTCCCAGAGATAGATAGAGAGAGAGAGAGAGAGAGAGAGAGAGAGAGAATATAAGTTTAGTTTATTACTGAAAAAAATTATATATAGTGTTTGAAACTGAACTTTAGTTCACAAAGGTAAAATTAGTCTTTCAAGAAACCATGTGCCTTCTGGAATACATTAAACAAGTTGCAAGAAGAACAAATGGAAACGGAGAAAAAAAAAAAAAAAAAGAAGCAAAGTAGTACAGATCTGTGTCAGAGAATATTATTGTGTGTCACTGTGTTTTGTCTTTTCATATCTCCCACAAGAAATGAACATGTTGACCATAAGAGCAATTACGACAGAGTCAACATGTGGCAATAGTCATTTCCATCGTGTCCATGAAAATCGCTGTACGCCAAAGCTACATGGTACTTTGTGCTATTTCAGAACAGTTTAAAGCACTTTGCTTCAATCTAGTAAGCTGTTTGTTTTGCCAAATTTATGCTGTATTGCTTTCCTATTGTTTTTGGATCTCTCTCCTCATTATTGTTTTGGACCATTCACTTGCTTATGGCATCTTGGCTATCCTCAACTTCTCTGAAGTATGAGAGTTGTGCTTTGGTTTACTCATGCTTTTCCTCTTAAGTGGGTGAGCAGTCAACATGGCTCACTGCCATGCTTGGGGCCCAGCTTCAGTTCCTGGCTGGTTCGGAGATTTTATCCGCTCTGGGAATGGCTGTTGTATTATTCTCATCATCGTTTCATCGTCATCGACACACAAGCCGCTGAAGTTGTGTCGAATAAATTGGGGTCTCCCAGCCAATAATGTCATACAATCATCTCGTCTCATTTTTCCTCAAGCTTCCTGTTGAAGTACAGGATTCGATCATTGTTATCTTTCATGTTTTTTGAAAGTATGGGGCTGTGTTTGTGCATTTTGATGCATTTCTGTACACCATATACTCAAAGAGATTTTGTGCATATCTGTAGACACACAAAAGATTGATTCATAAGTATGAAGTCCAATGTGTTCACCGTCAATGAATCTATAGAGACTGCTTTATGCTTATTATGTAGTACTATATAGAGGAGAAATATTAAATGCAAATGTGAGAAAACATTACTGATGTTTCCTCTAAAAGGCTGCCCCAATCACCTCCTTCCCCCACCATTCTCCAGTTAAAATACCGAGTGATCCATCTCTAATGATGTGTTGCAAATACTTCCTTCTAGACATTTTAAGGATTTTTATTACATTGTTTCACGTTTCTTTTTGAGTGATCTAGGAATGTTTACAGTCATTACTATAACATAGTTCAGGAATTAATTTCTTTTATTGAAATGATCTAAGTTTTGGTAATAAGTTAAAATATGACTTCCTTCCATTTTACTATGTACAAACTTAGAATAAAGTGCACAATCTGTAATGCAGTTTTTTCTATGCAACTGTTTACAAACTTTCCAGAGCTGCTGACACTTTGAAAGCTTTTTACTTGCATTACATGAATAATAACATAATGTTAGGCCGATACCACAATCCTCTATTGTACTTTAAAACAGGGATGGATGAGTTTTATTCTTGCATATAGAGTTGGAGGCAAAGGTTGTTGTTAATTTGTAAATGAATGTAATATTCAGATTTTTTTAATTATTCTAAATAGCTGAAGGTAATTTCATGCAGGATCTGTGGAAGGAACATTTGCATGTCACTTCTTTTATGAATATGCAATCTGTATTTTTGTTTTTATGGTATGTTCTACTTCCATGTGGGTTTCTCCACCATGAATCTATGGAACTAAAGTAATATCCATTTATTTATCCACATATGCACTTAAATTTTTATTCACTACAATTTTATCTGCATAATTACTTACTTATTACTTGTTTCCCACCTCCGACTGCAAGAATGGCACACTGTGGGGGATTGATGATAGCACTGAACTCTCCAACGCCAAACATGCCCAAATTGGATACCCTATGAATATAATGGATTTTATAATACAGTCAGAAGATTTTGTATTAAATGTAATTGCTTAAAAAATCTCATAAAATCTAATTTTTAATAAATATATAATTTACTTTTTTTTAAATTGTCAAATCAGAGTTGAAAGCAACAAAAAACACTTGAACACATTACAAAAATGATATTTCTAAAAGGAACTAATTATTCCAAAACACAAATGACAAAAAATAATCACCCTGTCATGGTATTGTTTTGTTGTAGCCGGAATAGCACGCTTTTGTACCAAAGAGGAGGAGGAGGAGGAGGAGGAGGAGGAGGATGATGATAGCTTTAGGCTCTTACAATGAGACACAATGACTACATTAAAAATCTTCTTTGAGATATGAAGCAAAATGCAAATAACAATCTCTGATAAAACTTCCCTTAGTACTTTCTAGGACTGTTGTAGCTTACTTACTGTTTCGGAGAAAGGGAGTTCTGTATCTACAGGTATTTTTTTTTATCACATTTCTAAAATGCAAACGTGTGGGACAGATGTTAACTAGAATGTGGAAACGTCATTAGTTCGTTTAATGACGAACACATCCAGAAAATGCTACAATTTAATTTTATCTCAATACAGAATTGTTCACAGATAACTAGAAACGTGTAACATTTAAATTTAGCCTGCAATTACTAGTAGCTTGTCACAGTTCAAAATAGAATACAGCTAAGCTTTCATTATCATTCACAAATTACCAAACTTGTTTGAGTATTGTTATACACTATAAGTTTAAAACAAAAAGGTCAACTTCTCTCTAAAGACAGTTGCATCTTTTGATAGTTATAAACACAAAAGAACGATGCTACAAGGAATGAAAAATTCACTAACTGGTCGCTAAATGGGTCACATGAAGTAATGTAAAGAAAAAATACTGTCAAAGTAGGACAAAAATAAATGGACCAGAGGATCATAATGTGCTGAACCTCAAAAGGTTTCTGTAGTAATTATTTGTACAGTGACAAAGAGCTGTCAGAGATCATTCCCTACCTCCGGCCTTCACCATCGGTGGCACAGTAATCTACAAGCCGTAATCACAAGAAGCGCTCTGGGAAGAGGCCACACCACTGCAGTTCATGTCACATCACCTGGCAGGACACCGTCACCTCAGATTGGCTATAACTGCACACCTGCCGCACAGAGGACTCGTTCTCATGTGTACTACCTAGATGGAATGATCACTGTACCGGCTGCTAGCTGTTATGACTTTTGCTTTGATTCTGGACTACATACAGACCTTAATACTGGCCGACTACCTTCTGTTTGTGTGACACTGTCCTATACTTTACTGCTTTACTGTGGGTTATTACTGTCTCAGTGTGATAAGCCAAATAAATTGTGTTCATAACAGCAGACATCTAAAGTGGCAATGAGTCTTTCCCACTGTAGCAGTTCCACCTGCTTTATTTATTTCTTCGTTTGTTGTCCTCAGTGTTGACGTATTATGTTGCTGCACTGGCTGAAAAATGGATTTTGCAATTTGGACACTGACTACTGTAAATACTGTAGCCAACAGGTACACATTTGCGTTTCACCGTAGTTTACCTTCACTTTGCACAACCCCCCAATAATACAGAGTTATATATATATGGCCAGTGCACTACTGTTTAAACTTTTCATAAGCCTCATTAATAGTTTGAAGGCAAACCTCCACATACTGCTACAATAGTTTTCTGTTGAACATCTATGAACAGGAAAAACATAACCACATAGTTCACAGTCTTCACATAAATTGAACTGTCACTGTCGTAGCTGTAACACACATCCTATTGGTGTAACACTTATTTCACTGTTGATACATTGTTGTCGTAATAAGAAACACAGGTTCCTCGTCTGAAACTCGGCCTTGGACTGCCTGTCTTGTGACCAAAAACCGGGCCCTTATATATCATCACAATAATAGGTACTGAAACTACACATTGTGCGATGTTTAATTTACAGAAATTACAATTAAAACTTAACTCATTAATTTAACTGAATACATCAAAAAATTCATTCTTTTTAACAGTTTCTTCTACTGCAATAATTAAGCCAAATTATTTGTTTAAATCATGAAATTAACATATATGATTACACAAACAATACTTTTGACAAAACTGTTAATTACTCTGGAATTAACGGAGGGCTGATTTTGCTAACATGTTTTCAAATAGAGCCAATTAGATACTTTAAGATTACTAGTATTTCATCTTCCAAATGTTTATAATTAGCACAGAATTTATATTTGTTTGTATGTCGACAATAGCATTTAAGTTACAAAACAATTACTGATCTCACCCAATAATGAAAGATAATACCTAGAAATAGTCAAAATAATTAGAAAGTCAATTACATACATAAAACTAAGCACAAAATCTGGTATTATATGCTTTAAAACTGAGAGTCAATCTTTCTCTATTATGAAAATACAGATTATATTCACGTATGTTAATGGTTAATTGTTAAAAGTGAAAAAACGAATTTAAGGAGGCGAATGGTAAAACAAGGGGAGAATTAAAATTATCCCAGCATGCTTCGTCACATCACCCCCTCATTGAATTGACTAGATAGATATTGGAAATAGCTAACTGGACAACTCAATGACAAGTGATGATAGAAATTGGGTTTAAAATATACACACAAAAAATATTACATAAGAAAGCTTATCAAAAATACAGTACATATGTCTTTTCAAATTTATACTTTTGTGAACTGGCCATATGAAAATCACAATACAAAATATTTACATACAGCGAGTTGTTGTACAATATCACAAAATATCCACAAGTTAAACTTTTAACAAAATTTACGCATCTTCATCATAAGTGATGCCTTTTTTTTGTTAAGCGAAGATTGTATTTTAAAATACGTATCACTTTGTATAAGTCCTGTCTTGCTTAACAAAAATTAATCCTCATGGGTAGCAAAGAAGT
Source organism: Schistocerca nitens (assembly GCF_023898315.1). Classification (NCBI taxonomy): domain Eukaryota; kingdom Metazoa; phylum Arthropoda; class Insecta; order Orthoptera; family Acrididae; genus Schistocerca; species Schistocerca nitens. Next base: position 541,908,794 of record NC_064621.1, on the reverse strand, counting down.
TAAATTACACTATGCATTGCAATTCATGTTTAGACAAAAAATTTCACTTGCTCACTGTTTAGTATTTTTCGCAATCACTTTCACTTTTTCAATGAGCTCTTACACACTTTCTCACCAAGTTGTCCACACCTTCAACAGGTCCAAGTGGCAGTTAGCGAGGAAATACACTGCTATCAGTTCCCTTGGAGGCGGTTCTCCTCCGCCACAGTACATGAAAAAATGAGACAAAATATCCTACTTTAGTACCCTCCTTTCTTTTTACTTCTAACTTAAGTCCAAGAAAAAAAGTAACACTAATGGCAACTGATAGTCATTACATCATATATAAATACATTACATAGTTCTCATAACATTACAACAATTAACACTAAAACTGACTATAGTACGGAAGGTGTGGTGACTACAAAAATTTTAAAATCAATTACACATTACACTACAATACATTACTCTAAGTCATAACTGACTGAAACCGGTTAGACTTGAAAGACTTGTTTATTTCCCACTTGCAAAACATCACCTAAAATATGTGCATTACCTTTAGTAAAAACTCAAGATGTGCAGTAGCATAGATTTACAGATCATTATGAAAAAAGAATAGTCACTATTACACAGCTCAATTACTATTCAAATCAAAATTAAGGAGATGGAAGTTGTACCAAATCATTGCCCTATTTCTCAACTCTGAGTACTACTCTCACTGAAGCAGAAAATTAAATCCTCACAAAGTCACAAAATGTTACCAAATAGTTTACCTGTCAGAATATTCACATCAGTCTAGCACCACAGTTTCCGGTGAATCAGAAAAATTATTGTTCTTCGTACCAGTGTTACCACTTCAAGCTCAGAACACAAAAAGAAGTTTTCAAATAACATATAGGTCCAATGACGCAGCATTATATGCCTTGTACCACACTAAAATTTCGCTCTTTCAGTTAAGCTCTCATTCCTAACTGCAGTGTCATGAATTGCACAATATGTACAGTACCCAATGTTGCCTAGTTCACAATTAGATCATTAATACAGTTACACTACATTTGTTTGTATACAGTTATCTTTTGCATTAATCATGTCTGTCAGCTCCATTATTTCACTTACATTTCTCACCTTGTTAGCCAGTGGAGTGCATTCTCAAAAAATATCCCTGCTGCAGAGACAGGCTCCCTAACCATTAAGAAACTAACATTACTTATTACTTTCTTATTTCATTATTGTTTCATTATCTAATAAATAAACACTTTCTCTGCTTATCTAATGCAAAATTGACTTACTGAAAAACACTCCACAGTAACAGATCCTTATGCTCAGGCAAACATAACTATCATTACTGATCACACAAAATTATCACTTAGACAAACTATTATTTGAAATGATAATTAAATGGACACCCTAGCTGCAAACAGGCGTATATGTACTTCATTGGGGACATGTTGAAAATGTGTGCCCCGACCGGGACTCGAACCCGGGATCTCCTGCTTACATGGCAGACACTCTATCCATCTGAGCCACTGCGGGCACAGAGGATAGTGCGTCTGCAGGGACTTATCCCTTGCACGCCCCCCGTGAGATTCACATTCCCAACATGTCCACACCACTACATTCGTAGTGCGCCTAATAGATGTTTGCCCATGATACTCATTACTTGTGGCAGATTAATCTACCAAGTCCCGTACGAGTTCAGGCATAGCGTGTGCGTTCACACAAGAAGGTCAATGGCCGGGAAGCCATATTTTAACTATATGTAATGGTAGTATGTGTTCCCGAAAGGATAGAGCGTCTGCCATGTAAGCTGGAGATCCCAGGTTCGAGTCCCGGTCGGGGCACACATTTTCAACATGTCCCCAATGAAGTACATATACGCCTGTTTGCAGCTAGGGTGTCCATTTAATTATCATTTCATTTCTAGCAAAGCTGCATGGTCATCCATGTTAACTGTTCTTTCGGGAACACATACTACCGTTATATATAGTTAAAATATGGCTTCCCGGCCATTGACCTTCTTGTGCGAACGCACACGCTATGCCTGAACTCGTACGGGACTTGGTAGATTAATCTGCCACGAGTAATGAGTATCATGGGCAAACATCTATTAGGCGCACTACGAATGTAGTGGTGTGGACATGTTGGGAATGTGAATCTCACGGGGGGCGTGCAAGGGATAAGTCCCTGCAGACGCACTATCCTCTGTGCCCGCGGTGGCTCAGATGGATAGAGCGTCTGCCATGTAAGCAGGAGATCCCGGGTTCGAGTCCCAGTCGGGGCACACATTTTCAACATGTCCCCAATGACGTACATATACGCCTGTTTGCAGCTAGGGTGTCCATTTAATTATCATTTCATTTCTAGCAAAGCTGCATGGTCATCCACAGTAACTGTTCTTTCGGGAACACATACTACCGTTATATATAGTTAAACTATTATTTCCCTGTATTCTAGCCTGAAGGGCAATATACATACAAGTCTTGCTAATATATTCCACACACATTACTCCAGGCATCTATGTTTAAAGTTATAGTTCCTTAATATTAGAAAAGGCTGTACCATAAACTTCTTTGGTTAGATAGTTATCTCAATATACTGATGGCACTGAACACAAACACTTCTATTATACCACAATTAATATTAATATCTCATATTTAAGATGATTTTTTACTGAATATTACCCTTGCTGCCGCACCAATGAGCTGATTACTTCAGATGTTAATTATTATCCACATATGCTGATACCTTTCATTTTCTGTTTACCTTACCTCTTTGACATAAATTCTTTAACCATAGTACCACTTTACTTTCTTCCATCCTCTTATGACTGCATTTCTGATCACTAACACAACATACTATATATAGATAAAATAGAAAGAAACATCCCACATGGGAAAAATATATTAAAAACAAAGATTCCATGACTTACCAAACAGGAAAGCGCTGGTAGATAGACACAATAAAAAAAACACACACACACAAACACACACACACACACACACACACACACACACACAGACAGAATTTCAAGCTTTCGCAGGAAAGAGGGAAGGAGAGGGAAAGACGAAAGGATGTGGGTTTTAAGGGAGAGGGTAAGGAGTCATTCCAATCCCGGGAGCGGGAAGACTTACCTTAGGGGGAAAAACTGGCCCAAACTCTTTGCCTTTAAATATGTCTGCTTGTGTCTGTATATGTGTGGATGGATATGGGTGCGTGTGTGCGCGAGTGTATACCTGTCCTTTTTTCCCCCTAAGGTAAGTCTTTCTGCTCCCGGGATTGGAATGACTCCTTACCCTCTCCCTTAAAACCCACATCCTTTCGTCTTTCCCTCTCCTTCCCTCTTTTCTGACAAAGCAACCGTTGGTTGCGAAAGCTTGAAATTTTGTGTGTGTGTGTGTGTGTTTTTTTTTTTTTATTGTGTCTGTCTACCAGCACTTTCCCGTTTGGTAAGTCATGGAATCTTTGTTTTTAATATACTATATATAGATATACATATAACACTGAGAAAAACTTTTCTAACATATTTCTATACTAAAGCATCCTACAGTACAAAATTACTTGAAAGTCAAAGATGAGAGTGTCTCTGATTGACTTACAAACTACAGATAGGATAGGAGAAGAGTTTGACTGCCTCATGAAACATGAAAAATGAGACAGACAGCTGGGGTAAGCATTATCACCACATAATGAATCCAACACAGAATGTTGAACCCCCTACTTGCTTTTACACAAGAGATTAGTCCCAAATATTACATCACTGCTGAGATTTTTGAATCACCAACAAACTGTACTTCAACAGCTGTTCTGCCAATTCTACATTTAATAGTATATCTTGTTTCACACTCTTCAATAGCTTACCAGTAGCACCAATAATTTTTATTCCAGAAACATGCATTACTACTATAACCTCTGGGTTCTTAATAGATTCAGAAAATGGCTGCAACATGCCATTCAAATGACTACCACTGTCCAGTAGAAACTTAACATGTTTACCCTGTACACTTGCTGTTATTACAGGGTGACCCACTTCCTTTTTACTTACCATGTCATCTTGTCCAAACATTTCTTTACTTAACATATTGCCTTCATTATTAATTATAGATTCAAATACCCAATTCTCATCACTGCTGGATTCTTCACTGCTATCATCATTACAACTACAGTCAGAATCAGACACACTTTCACTTACGCTATGTTTTAGATTTGGGACCTCTTCCACCTTTTTCTCTATTTTAGCCAATTTTACATCTACATTTTCATTTACTTTTTCCAGTTTTTCCTCTACCACTACTGCACACTTGGTTTCTACCTCAGTTTCTGAATCATTTCTAATGTGATCGATTTGGTTCTCAAGCTTAACCATACTTTCAGTACAAAATTTCTCAGTAGCCTTGACTTCATCTTTACACTGTTTTTCACAAGCCTCCACCTTCCTACTATTGTCATCACAAAGTTTCTCCCTCTCTTCTACACATTTACTACTCAATGTTAATTCCTCATTAGTATTATGTACTACTTTTCTTCATACTATTTTCCCACCTCCTAATGCCTTCTTTTCAACTATTTTCAAACCTATTCATGTTACTTTCCATCCTATTCATGCCGTCTTTTGAACTATTGGCATTACTCAAAATTTGCCTCAACATCGCTTCCAAATTTCCGTAACCACTATTGTCCTGCGACTCAGTCCCCATTAAGTCTTTCTCGTTATTTAAGAACTTAACCTCTAGAGCTTTGTTTTCAAGCACACTGTCTTGTTCGTTAAGGCCACTCATTATGCATCACTTAATATAAAACACCTTTTGCTATGAAATACCTTATTTTTCAATCACTCGTCTCCTGCTGCAGTTGTGGTTGTTGCTGCTGCTGCTGCTGCTGCTGCTGCTGCTGCTGCTGCCATCATCTCAGTCCATACAGTCTGCACGACTGCGGCAAGTTGTAATTCTCTCGGCCAAGTTTCTTGTTTATCTCTGGTCAGCTGTGTCCATCTGCGTGCTGATTGGCTGCTCCTGTACTCAGTGGATGCTTCCGTAGAACCCTCTCGCTGACTGGCTGCTGCACATTCTTCGTTAGGAAACCCCAGCACTGATTGTCTGACACCACTTTCATTTAAAGCTGTAAACTGCTCGAGTTCACACTTCACTGTCAAATGTCATGAGTTCTAGTTTATTGTGCCCACATACAATAATCCTCACCCACAAGGGCACCATATGTAACAGTTCCACCTGCTATATTTATTTCTTCGTTTGTTCTCCTTGGTGTCGACGTATTGCGTTGCTACTCTGGCTGAAATATAGGTTTTGTAATTTGGACACTGACTACTGTAAATACTGTAGCTGACAGGTACACATTTGCATTTCGCCACAGTTTTATTTCACTTTGCACAAACCCCCAATAATACACAATTACATATGTATGGCCAGTGCACTATTGTTTTAAACTTTTCATAAGCCTCATTAATAGTTTGCAGACAAACCTCCACATACTGCTACAACAGTTTTCTGTTGAACATCTACGAGCATGAAAAACATAACTACATAGTTCACAGTCCTTCAAATAAATTGAACAGTCACTGTTACTGCTTTAACACACATTCTATTGGAGTAACACTTATTTCACTGTTAAGTTGATACATTGTTGTCGTACTAAGCAACACAGGTTCCTCGTCTGAAACTCTACCATGGACTGGCAGTCTCGTGACCAAACACTGGGCCCTTATTTATCATCACAATAATATGTACTGGAACTACACATCGTTCGAAGTTTAATTTACTGAAATTACTATTAAAACTTAACTCATTAAATTAACTGAATACATCAAAAAATTCATTCTTTTTAACAGTTTCTTCTACTGCAAGGGTTACGCCAATTATTTGTTTAAATCATGAAATTAACATATATAGTTACGCAAACAATACTTTTGACAAAACTGTTACTGTAATTACTCTGGAATTAATGAAGGACTGATTTTGCTAACACGTTTTCAAACAGAGCCAATTAGATACTTTAAGATTACTAGTATTTCGTCTTCCAAATGTTTATAATTAGTGCAGAATTTATATTTGTTTATAAGTCACCAACAGAATTTAAGATACGAAACAATTACTGATTTCACCCTATAATGAAAGATACTAATTATGAATAGTCAAAAATAAATTAGAAAATCAATTACATAAATAAAACTAAGCACAAAATTAGATCTGGTGTTATATGCTTTAAAACTGAGGGTCAATCTTTCTCTATTATGAAAATACAGATGGGTCATCCCATACTATGTCATCCAGGGCCCTACACCCACCTGTCACAGATATTTATGAAAATTTATATTTGAATTGTATGCATAAAGATAAGAAAATATTCCAAGTTTCATCCAATTCTAGCACGTAGTTTCTGAGTTATCACCGTTCAAAGTTTTAGGCAAATTGTATTTCCAAGGGCGATTAAGACGTAACTAAAGCGTGCATGCTTTTACAGAATTTGAAGCAAAATTGTTAGTTTTGAAGCTAGAGCCTTGAAATTTTCACTGTTTTCTTCTAAATTAAACACTGAAACTGACAGATCTACAAAATTCCGATTTGTAATGTTCATTCATATTGAAAAACTGTACTGAAACTCAAAATATTGTTAATTTCAAAACTGTGACATAGGTGTAAAAATTTGGAATAGCTAAAATCTCTTTCCAAATAACCCAATACAACCACATATTTTTAAAAACAGTACAAAATTACCTTTCAAATGGTGCAAAAAAACTTGGTGCGGTTCTGAGTTGTAACAATTTTATGACAAATTGAAGTCAAATTTTGTAATTTACTTTGTAAAATACATGTTTGATACAATAATTAAATATTTGAAGTCAATGCAACTGTGAAAATACCAGATGAACTCAAGTTTTATGTATCGATTATTTTAAAATAAAAGATACATACATTGAGAATTTTACAAAATAGGTTTAGTTACATTTGAATACGAGTTGGCCATTATTCGTTTTCAAACAAATTCTTTGTACAAAGCGTTTTTGATGATTTTACAGTTCAATAATTATTCAGTTGCAGTATTATACTAAGGTTATATAAAGCAGTATGTACAACAATTACATTTAAATGTCCATTAATTTTTTTTTTTTTCTTTTTACAATAAAGCATTGAAATTGTTCCATGTTTTGATGATTTCCTTTCTGGAATTAGCATCAATCTAATATGATCTGCCGAACTGAGATGCTACCTTTAGAGGAGCTATTACACATAGAAGATGGGCTGGTGGAAGAGAACATCTGTCTTCTTTTTGAACCCAAAAGAAAGTTTCTGCTGGTCCGTGAGGGTGCATAAAAAGAATGTCATAGTCCCCTTCTTCTTCACTGAAACCCAGAACCATTCCTATCCACCAGGTTCTTCTCATAAACTCATGCAATGAAAGAATGTAGGTTAGGTTTAATAGTTGTGATAGTCATAAAAATATTCTGTTTCAACAAAATTTCTGAGTCTGAACTCACTCGTTTGGCTGTAATTTCTTCACAAGAAGCTGGCTTAAAATAATGGAAAAGTTCATGTACCCGGTATTGTTTGACCATTTGAGATCTAGTTTCAAGCATTGTTCTTTTAGTTTCATTTTCTTCTTCCTTTAAAAAGAAGAAATATATTTTTGAGAATAAACTTTTGCAAAAATTGTACATTTGTTCAGTGTTTACTATCTGCTCACTTTGCCTACTGCTCTGCAAGTTTTTTTTGTTACAGTTCTCTTGACTGTGCCCCTATCCCATTGCAAGTTGCTTTACCAAGACTCGTAACATGAAATGACCAGCTTGCATTTAATTTAAAATCTTTTTATTTATTTATTTATTATACTTTTGAAGTTTTTATACTGAGCACTGCAACCATCTGTAAAATACTCAATTTGTTCAATGCCAGGAAAGTTTTGTTTTATGAAATCTATGGTTTTATCTTGTACTGAATAAACAAATGGTACATCAGGCTTTAGATCATCTAAAGTCATTCTGCTGTCACTTGAAACCCACTGCGAAAATTTAATGTCTTCATTTTCATCATAGTCTCCTAGTATTTCTTTTAGATGTAGCTGCATTGATTCACTTGTTTTCGGGCACACATCACAACATCTTAACATACAGTCTACGTTTTGTCTATCAAAAACCAATTTGTCCGTCATAGTGTGTATTGATTCTTTATCATGCTGGTTCAGAGCGTTTGCTAAAAGCTCAACCCTTTGGTGGTACAAGCAAACACACACACTGTGAGTTCCAGGTGAACCAGCAAGCACACACCATTTTGGTCTCAAGGAGCAAAATTTGGAAAATACAATTTTAATATTTAGCTGTTTTTCTTTAAACGCAATAAATAGTTCCTATAAGTTGCATAAAAGAATTCTTTCCTGCTTGTAAGTATTTTTTTGTCTTTAGCAGCTGGCAACATGTAAGAAAATTCATCATCTTCATAAAACAGTTGGACAGTGTCTATTGTTTACTGGGGAAGGGTTCTGCCATGTTTGGGTTCTGTCACAGCCAAAATACCTTTCTCGTTTGCAAGCGTTCAGGCTTTTCGCACAAACTATTCCAATACATTATATTTTTCCACTGCTTTTATGCAAGACCAAGACTTTGGAGTGATTGTTAATATCTGTATTTTTTCCTGTTTGGTCAAGTTTGTCTTGAATTTTTCCTTTATAGCATCCACTAAATGATCAAGATCCTTAGATTTTGTCTTCAATTTATTACCATGAGTTGTACTGTCAGATTCACTTGAATCGTTGAATTCTTGTACTTTCAAAACAAATGACAGCTTTTTTTTAACCTAGTCTTTTGCCTTTTTAAACTTCTTTTTGGCATATTTTTTTCTTCGATTGGGTAGATAATGACTGAAGTTGAAATAGTGCCACATCCAACCCTAAAAGCATTTCATTCAACTTTTCTCTTCCTACTAATCTTTTTGCATTGGTTAATTCACCCTCATTTGCTTCATCACTTTCAAGTAGAGCAATATCTTCTTGATCTAAAGTAGGTGTTGTCTCGTTCAACAATTTTCTACATGTACTGCACAACAGCTTTCCTGGCACTAAAACAGTGTTCTTATTTTCCTTAACATATTTCGCTTTTTCCAGGGTAATTATCCTCAAATCTTTCTTCTCTGTTAAAGGTACAGAATGTTTCTTAAATGGATCACAACAGGATTTTTGGTTCTTTTCAAAATACTTTAAAAAATAACACAAATGATGGGAACAAATATCATCTGTTTCACTGTACTGCTTATTAGTATGCCAAACTAAAATTTCTACTTCTTCTTTACACAAGTTTTCCGAAATTAAATAAATTTCTTTGCTTTTTGTCAGTGAACTATTTTCACATGAAAGATTTAGTAATGAACCTACTGAACACTTCAAATCTTTACATGAACTTGCTCTTATCTCCATGGTACAAAACACAAACTGTGTTTACATAACAATTATTTAAAATGTCACTAAGCACGAAAGACTAGGCAGTTAACTTGAACAGAGCCAAATGTACACTGATAGACTTGCAGTACAGTCAGACTGTGGGGGGAGGGAGGGTTTCATGTCCTGACTTAAATTTCATGTCTTGATGGAAAACAGCAGGCAAACTGCTGACTGGTGAATTTTCGATGTGCATACTTGCATAGGAGTACTGCCTTATCTGAACTTCAACACACTTCACATGACTCAAAAAATGTTGTATGTTTCTTGACTTTAACTTCAGCTAAATAAAACAAAAAAGTTAAATAAAATTACAACTACAGTAAAATCTTTGACCCAATTTAAAAATACATAATACAAGATGTACTAATGATTTACTGTTTTAAGTAGCTGATCTTCCAAATTATAGTTTTAAAACCTTATACTTCTATATAACCTCTACTATAACCATTTTGAATCTTAAAATAGCCATTCTATACAGTCTGAATAGATAAAACTTGTTTCCACTTCAATGTAAGAAAAAATGGTTACAACTCAGAACCCCACCAAATTTTTTGCACCATCTGAAAGGTAATTTTATGCTGTTTTCAAAAATATATGCTTGTATTGGGTTATTTGCAAGGAGATTTTAGCTATTAATAATTTTCTATGCCTACTATATTTACTCGAATCTAAGCCGCACTCGAATCTAAGCCACACCTGAAAAATGAGACTCGAAATCACGGAAAAAATGTTTTCCCAAATCTAAGCCGCACTTGAAATTTAAGGGGAGAGAAAAGTTTTATATCGCACCTCCAAATCAAAATAAAGTTGGTTCATTGTAACATGAGAAACAATTTAGGTAGAATGGATGAAGATAAAGCTACAGTAGTTTGGCTTCACCAGGTAGCCATTACTATGCACCAGGCGCTCTGTCCGTATTTATACGGGTACCCTTCCTTTTTCATGTGCTTCGTCTGGTTTGAATAAATTGCTTATTTTGCCATTCTCTTTGTTATAGGTGTTTACGCCACTCTAAGCTGAAAATGCATTATTGTACTGTGTCGTGCATTGTTTGTCACATTCTGATAATGAATGTTTACAACCTGTCACTGCTCGCAGCATGGCTTGCTTTTGTGCGCGCTACAGCCGCTTACAATAAATAAAAAGAGAGGAATTGTATCATTAGCGAAACAATGGCAAAGAGACTGCTATTTGTTGTTACGTACACTGCTGCTTTCTTTGATAATGATCAACAAAAACCAAATAATAGACTGCGTATGATAGAAAATGTTCTGAACGAGAGCTTAGCGAAAATTTTTCTCCATTTGAAAATCTTTGCAGACGCCTCTTTAGTACATTACATTCTGCACAGAAATTAGAATCATCTTAGATTTAAAAATCTAGTCAGTTGCCGTGCTTCATTTCTGACTGTATCACTATTCAGCATAAGAATAATATGAATATAATCATGACATGACATGTATATTCTTCCGCATTTGCTGCTGTCTCGCTCTAGTTTCATAATTTATTAGGCAGACAGGATTTAAATGAGATAGCAGCAAACACGAAATAATACACGGCTTAATGTTTACATTCGTATCATTCTTATGGTGAAGAAAATACTGCATGTGAATCACGATTTATAAAAATTCCTATTAGCAACCATTTCTTGTCACAGGTAGGAAAAAATTCAGAACATAGAGTTGGCCATATTGACATACATCCCAAACAGCCTTGCCAGTCGGATTTTCGTAGTAGATATTTGGTGATGACTTGAAATGCAGGGTGTGTTGTTGTTGTCTTCAGTCCGTAGACTGGTTTGATGCAGCTCTCCAGACTTTTCTATCCTGTGCAATGCAGAGTAGCAACACTTATAAAATAAGAATGAAAATAACTTAGAAATTAGAATTTAAAATAAAATTTTATTAGGTTTGTAATACATCTTACATGAAATGTTCGCCTCCAAAGTGAAAAACCCCAGCCCTTCATAAACAGATCAATCCAGCTGCGACTAGCCTTAAAATTCTCGATTTTTTGCTCTCTAGCAATTTCACATGCCATAACTTTTAAAATTTCGGCGTTCACAGGCAGGAATTTCTGATGCAGTTCCCTAATAGATTCATTTAAAATCACTTCTAGTGCATGATATCGGCCACACTTTGGCCCACCAAATGCTTTCCTGCTACTTGAACATTCAAATAATTTGTCTCTCAGCAGTCACCATCGCCTGACATTGTTCTCATCAATCCAGTATCACAGACCTGCAGCACAATTAGAACTTTGTTCCGTAAAAAAAAAAAAACTCCCCTCTTGAATTTGGCACTATAATGAAAGCGCTTCATTATGGTTCACTAACACCAACAAGCACTTCACAAAATTCCACGAAGCAATAGGTGCCGCTACATGAAATCTGTATGAGCCCCAGCGTGTCAACTCCTGCACAATCCTAAAGCCTTGTGCATTGTTGGTATTTTTGCATAAAGAAATTTATGTTTGTTGCCATGAATATTTGAAAGGATGCTACATAGGATGATGAACAATACAGAATTCCTATTTATTTTGTTGGGTTGTTGTTGTTTTTGTTGTTGTTGTTGTTGTCTTCAGTCCTAAGACTGGTTTGATGCAACTCTCCGTGCTACTCTATCCTGTGCAAGCCTCTTCATCTCCCAGTACCTACTGCAGCCTACATCCTTCTGAAGTTGCTTAGTGTATTCATCTCTTGGTCTCCCTCTACGATTTTTACCCTCCACGCTGCCCTCCAGTACTAAATTGGTGATCCCTTGACGCCTCAGAATATGTCCTACCAACCGATCCCTTCTTCTAGTCAAGTTGTGCCAGAAACTCCTCTTCTCCCCCATATCAAGGCTCTAGCTTCAAAACTAACAATTTTGCTTCAAATTCTGTAAAAGCATGCATGCATTAGTTATGTCTTAATCGCCCTCAGAAATACAATTAGCCTATGACTTTAAATGGTAATAACTCAGAAACTACTCGATAAAATTGGATTAAACTTTGGATATTTTCTTACCTTTATGCATACATTTCACATATAAATTTTGGAAAAAATCCAAAAACCTTGGGTTTTATATCTACTTTTGGCTGGATGATTTGGCGTGGAATGACCCAATTTATATTCATGTATGTTAATGGTGAATTGTTAAAAGTGAAAAAACTAATTTAAGGAGGCAGAAGGCAAAACAAGAGAGGAATCAAAATTCTCCCAGCTTGCTTCGTCATAGCACACCCTTTGCATTACTATACTGGACAACATGGATGAACAATTTATGAAGCAGTGGCTCCAGTAACAGCAGGAACAATCACTTCTTGATCGGCAGTTACTGGAACAACAGCAACAGTAGCTTGTATTACTACAGCAACAAATAACAGCACTGTCTACTATGAACAAGATACTTCATCATTCTACTGTTTCCTTCATTTATGGATGGCACTGATGATAGGGAAACATATTCATGACACCTGCTCCATCACTTCACTGCCTACAAGGTAACCAATTCAGATTGTAAACAGTCATTTTTTGTTTCCCGATCTTTTCATAGTGTGTTGAATTTGCTCCGTAAAAGTTATACCCCATGAAACATCCTGATGGTCTGTCTTTTAGTTTGCTACTTACCATAAAGATGACACTTTAAGTTGCATACAGGCATAATTAAAAGATACTTACACTTTTTAATTGTGCCTGTCTGCAACTTAGTTTGTCACCTTTACAGTAAGTAGCAATCATTGATATCCCAACCTGGAGTTTCCATTGCTTGATTTTGCTGAACATAGTTATCTGCAGTTGGACCATTATGAGTGTCAATCCTGTGTGGGCATATGCTCGTTTGAAATGTTATAGACATTGTGCACAACCATCGGGAACCTACTGACCTTCATGGTCTTAGTCAACATTGTGCTTTCGTGTGCTCTGAAGAATCAAGTTGCCAATTGTATGCAGACTCCTTGGTTCAGGACTCGCTTCTCCATCTTTCACCCAACAAGGAAGTCCACTCACAGGCTTTATGGCATATGGATCCTTCCTCAGACAAAATCCTTAAAATTGCTCAGGTTTTCAAATTCACATAGGAAACCGAAAGCTATTGGGAGGCTCAGTCCATAGTGTCTGCTGTCACCGCTTGTCTGACAGTAAAATCTTCCCATCAGTGCAACAGGAAATCACATCCCCGTGTCAGCCATTCTGGTAAACATGTTATGCCATGCCAACAGAATGGTCTAAAGGCAAGCAAACAGGGAAATGACAGTTCAAGTTCCTCTCATAACTCAATTTCAGAACCTTTCTGGGTTCTCCGTCTCAATGGAACTCCAATCCGTATTGTCTACCTTCTTGTACTCAGTGTTTCCACTAACACGCTCACTCCCTCTGTCCACATCGATCAGCTATTTGTTTTTCATGTGGCATTCCGGGTCACATTAAAAGTGTGCATCGGTCATCTGACATGCGGAACCACAGATACGATGCAGAGTCTGGTTCTCCCGTCTTTTCCCTCGTGGGATCTACTCACAGCTCTCCTACTGAAGCCATGCATTATAATGCTCTACTGAAACAATGACTCATCCCACTAGATGTCCACCTGTCAAATTGGTAACCATGTTATGAGTGAATGGTTTGGAAGTCCCTTTGCAGGTGGATACTGGTGCATCTTCTTCTCTTATGAATAGTACTACCTACGTTGCATTAGATTCTGATCTGCTACAACCTTCTTGTCAGAGAGTAACAGTGTACAGTGGCCATAACATTCACATGAAAGGCATTCCTGCTAAAGATATCTCCTATAAAATGTTTATAAAAACTATCCTGTTTTGTTGTTACTTCTGGTAATGCAGAAAACGTCTTTGTGGTAGACATATTGGAACAGTTTGGATTTCTGATTTTGGAGAATGCGTGTTTGATTGCCACATTGATCCCATTTCATGGCACTGATGACTTAAGTGCCTCATACTTGTATCTGTTTACCCCTAGTTTAGGAACAGCTGCAGATGTAGATGTAAAAATTCACTTACAAACAGGTCTGTGCCTTGCTTCCTGCAGGCCCCGCTCAATTTCACACATCCTTTGGGATGTGGTTAAGGCAGAATTGGATAGGTTGGAGGCCCTCGGTGATTACCCTTCTCTCATCATGCAAATGGGCCTTTGCCCCCTTGGAATCATGAAAAAATTGGATGGCTCTCTCTGCCTATGTGGTGATTTTAAGGCCGTTAATACCCAGGACATCATCGACACTTTTTCGGTTCACCGCACAAAAGACCTGTTTTCTAAGTTACAAAATAGTGTCTGTTGTACTAAGGTCGATTTTTCGGAGGCATACTTACAGTTGCCACTAAAGTGGGATCTACTGGTGCTCAACACACCTTTGGCCTTTACAGGTATAACAGACAAACCTTCGGTTTTTCTAGCACACCACCACTCTTCCAGCATTTCTTGGAACAGCTGATATAGGACATTCCTTCGTGCTGCAATTATTTAGGTGACATCACAGTGACAGGGACACCAACTGATGAACACCCTCAGAACTTGCAGTCTTTGTTTTCTTGATTACCTCTGGCTGGCCCCAAATGTAAACTATAAAATCTAAATTTTTCCAACAGTTCGTTGACTACCTTGGTACTATCATTAGCAAACAGAGGATCTGCCCACCAAGCAGTGCATCCATGCAACAGAAAACATGCCCAGGCCCCAGTATCTCAAGGAATTGCAACCCTTTATAGAAAAAATTAACTATTACTGCCATTTCATTTAACATGCTACAAAAATTTCCTATCCAGTATACGCATTGCAGAAAAAAGGGGTTCTGTTCTGGTGGTCTCTGAAGTGGGACACAGCTATTTCAGCACTTAAACGGGTACTGTGCCTCATCCCATTTTCACCAGGGATTCCTCTTCTTGCCACAGGCGTTATGCAGCATCGTGTCGGAGTAGTCGTGTCCCACAAGGAGATGGATGGTTCTGAACATCCTGTTGCATTCATGTCCAATACACTCAATGTTGCCCAATGCAACACCTCCCAGATTGAGAAAGAGGCACTGGCCATTGAGTGTGAAGTTCATGTAGTAACAGACTCCGACAGCAACATGGAACTGTCACATCTGTCTGAGATCAATCCTTACCTAAAGCTCTCATCACAAGTGGCATCACAATCTAAAAGCTGTCTCTGCAAAAAGCGATCTGGGAAAAGGCCAAGGCCCTGGAGCTCACGTCACATCATCTGGTGAGATCCCATGACCTACAATCGGCTGTAATCATTTGCCTGCCACACAGAGGACTCGTTCTCTTCTGTACTCACTGTACCGGCCAGTATCTGTTGGCAACTTTTGTTTTGTCTTCAACTATGTATCGACCTTAATATTGACAAGTTAGCTTCTTCAAACTTATCAGTTATTGTCTTTACTGTGTCACAGTAATAAGCCAAATAAAGTGTACTCACATGTCTGTGGCTAACATTACTAAATTGTAGTAATCTGGTGCTGTTAGTAACAACATTAAACATTTTTAAATCCATTGGTAGAATATCTTTTTTGCATTTTCTATTTTTAAATATTTTCTCTATTTATAGCCTGTATTTAATATTTTATATGCAACCTGGACACTATAACTCTTGCGACATTGCTGTAAAGACCATACAAGTGAAATTGAGAACTCAATATGGAAAAGAGTTGAGCTATTGCACAAGTTGCAATATGAAGCAACAGTCACACTGACATTAGGGATTTGTCAAAAACCAAAGCCTCTTTACTACTTTGTGATGACAAAAACAGCTGTCCAAGACCTGCGCATATTTCCTGCATAAAATGACATCAACACTTCTGTGGTATTGTCTCTGGAGATACTGTAATATTCTGCACATTTCAAAGTAGTAGGTATTGAGAAAAGCACTGTTTTCCAGTAAGCACTAATGCTAATAACTAAATGTAACTGATGCACACTGTTTGCACTTATTTTAGGAGTAACAATTTCTGTGATACATACGTGAAGCTTCCTCCTTGGAATTCATGAGGCTGGAGTTTCCCAGATCGTGCTTTTTCTGCCAGTTTGCGTATTTCTGTTGAGATCGTTTCGATACCCTTGCCTGCTGCATTTTTCACTATGGGTGTGATCAAACCAGCATCTGTGGCAACTGCTATTGATACATCCACAGTTGGAATATGAACTATCTGTAACAAAATGTAGCTTTAACTACCAGATTTTAGCTTTCATCAAACAAGGTAGCATCCTCATGAACACGAGCTGACACTGATAAGATTCATTGGATACAGGATATTAGTGCCTACTAATTGTATCTTGTCTTAATATTTCTAAGATATTCTATGACAGAAAGCTAGAATTAAAGTAAATATTATTTTTAAGACATGTTTATTTAGTTTTCAAATTTATGTTCTTAATCAAAAGCAGAAATAGTCAAATATTTCTCCATGCATGTGTTACAGTCAAAACCTGTTTTTAGTTAGAACGTGTTCTTACTAGTTTGTACTGACCCACTTCATCAAAATGTGTTTTGCCTAGTTAAAACTAGTTTTAACTGACTTTCACTTTTGACCAGCAGCAAATTCTAGTTGTAACTAAAGTTATCAGTACCAACTAGTTTCAACTAGTAAGAACACGTTCTAACTAAACTAGACAGAACTAGTTTTCACTAAATTTATTTAGGGGCAAATATTAAAATTAAGAGCAACTATGTTGTTGTGACAGTGCCACGACATTTAAAAGTGCCACTACGTCAGTACGCGAACTCGGCGATAGAGGCGCTCCGCAGCTCGGCCGAGCGCGGGAGCGCCACCTGGCTATGAACAGCGCCGGCCGCATGTCACGGCACAGCAGTCGAATGACAGATACGGAGTTAGTAGTATGTAACCCGCTAGTGTTTCTACTTGTGCATATCCACGCAAATTATTAGTGATTAAAGTAAAGGTTATAACATATGTGACAAAACAGGCTAAAAGAATGAAGATGGCTTCAGATTCAGTACATGCCACTGTAGAAATCAGTGACAATATAATTATATCGATCCTGTTACCGACAAATCAAAACCAGATCTCCCCAATATTATTGGAGTTGTTTTTCAGAAAGATGAACAGGGCTTGCACAAGATTGGAACGAAATATGGGATACTTGACAAATTGTATTGCAGGTATGTATTTCTGAACTGATTTCAATAATTAGGACAAATGTCAGACATATTCATTACTTCATTGATTTAATGCTTTGAAAATGTTGCTAACTATTCAAGTAATTAATACCTGCAATACAATTTGTCGAGTATCCCATATTATTCAAGTAATTAATTACTTGAATAGTTAGCAACATTTTCAAAGCATTAAATCAATGAAGTAATGAATATGTCTGACATTTGTCCTTTAATTATTGAAATCAGTTCAGAAATACATACCTGCAATACAATTTGTCGAATATCCCATATTTAGTTCCAATCTTGTGCAAGCCCTGTTCATCTTTCTGAAAAACAACTCCAATAATATTGGGGAGATCTGGTTTTGATCTGTCGGTAACAGGATCGGTATAATTATATTGTCACTGATTTCTACAGTGGCATGTACTGAATCTGAAGCCATCTTCATTCTTTTGGCCTGTTTCGTCACATAGTTGCTCTTAATTTTTATATTTGCCCCTAAATAAATTTAGTGGAAACTAGTTCTGTCTAGTTTAGTTAGGATGTGTTCTTACTAGTTGAAACTATTTGATACTGATAACTTTAGTTACAACTAGAATTTACTGCTGGTCAAAAGCGAAAGTCAGTTAAAACTAGTTTTAACTAGGCAAAACGCATTTTGAGGAAGTGGCTCAGTACAAACTAATAAGAACACGTTATAACTAAAAACGGGTTTTGACGGTAACACATGTACATATGTGTGTGTGCAACCTTGCCCCCCCTCCCTCCCTCCCTCTCTCTCTCTCTCTCTCTCTCTCTCTCTCTCTCTCTCTCTCTCTCTCTCTACAATCGAATGAAATGAGGCTCCAGTCCATGAAGTGTATTACAGTTTCCCATGGAAATCAGTTCACAGACTCCAGCAAACACAGGCAGATGAACCACAACAGTAAGCAAGATTCTGTGGAAATGATTGCAATGTGTTCTATACATAATGCAGCCTAATGACCATGTAAAAAGACAGGAAACGTCTGGGAATTTTAGTTCACTACCAAACAGATGAGGATTTATCAGAATGAATCATTACAGCTGATTAACTGCCATTTCATTAACTATGAAAGAATAACAGTTACAAACTCCACACATGCAGAGACAATAAATCCCAAGTTGTTATTGAATGTGACAGCACACAAGTAAATATGTTTTAGTGTCATTCCTAAACGAGCTTTGTTTGGCACATTTTCTTCATCACAATAAATATCACAAGAAATGTATATATAAATGTATGGTATAGTGAAACATTAATTTTGGAATACATTAAATACTGAGTAACAGGCACTTTTATTTACAACTTATTTACAGAAGACTCCGTGCCCACACAGATTTAGACTCAGTATATTATTAATTAATGTTATATTTGTTACAAATAAATGCAAAAATGCACACTATCAAATTACAACAACAACACTCATGACTGGCATTATTAGAATTACAATTTCGAGAGTCCATTGTGTGTTTTACCTTTCCATCAATCCAATGTACATTAACTTCAGGATACTGGAGCAATGCATTTGCAACAGCTTTCACAACAAAGTCATTCACAGATACAGATATACCATCTGATTTCAACTGCTTCCTTAAAGCTAATATTTTGTCTATTGTACATTTGACGCTGCCATAGGCATGTGGTATTGTTGACTGGAAAAGAAAGAATGGCAATTGAATATACATTAATTTCATAAGAAAACTATAAAAAATAAAAATAAATTTTACACACACACAACTGAGACAACACCTGTAAATATCCAGAACTTCAACATTTTTTTAAAGAATTTAAATAGGACTACAGTTTTTTTTTTGGCACCAGAATAGCAGATTAACTATTCTGTAGCCCCGAAAAAAATAAAAATGCCTTCAAGCTGAATTAATTTTGTTTTGTTTTGGCACCTTTTTCAATGGAGAACCACTATTTTTTGTGGAGAATGGAACAATTTCTTGTTGGCTTTAGAAAATAGTTATATCAATGAAATTTCCTTATACAGATCTGCTATTCTGGTGCACAAAAGATACGTAGCTACACATAAGAAAATGCTTATGACCACTGTATTGTTTTAGAATATGTCATTCCAGTGATTTACAGTGGCAAAAGCAGGTACATCATCTTGAAACAAACAACACTGCTCTCTCTATTTTTTTAAAAAAAACATCAAGCTTAACATGGTTCTTGCAGAGGCCACAATTAAATGTGACTCCCTGTATACAGTAACAGGAGTGAAAAAACAGAAAGGAAAAATATCAGTGCACAGGCAGGAAACACCATCTGCTCTTGCACAACAAAAGAAAATTAGGCAGTAGTGCACACAGTCTCAGAGATCCACACTGACTCTCATCCTTTATAACTGCATCCTGTGAACCTTCAAGAAAATGAGGCTAATTATTCTATTTAATGTGCTATCCACTCAGCAAGCAAAAACATATAAATTCCTACTTGCGCAAAACTCTGAGAATCATTATGATGGCACGCATTCTCTCTTTTATCACTAGTATCTTGAATCATTATTCTCATTTCCTACACTACCCTCTCAAATCATCCCTGCCTTACTGTACTTCCTTCTCTTGTGGTTTAACTATATTCTTTTCTATTTGCATTATTACATTACTGACTTCTACATCTACATATTGTCTTGCCAATGTACAGCACCATTACCAAGTTGAAGTGTGTACAATATGTAAGTAGACTCATTTATTTTGTCATTGTAACTGTGATGGAGAAAACAAAATTGTTCTGTGGTCTGTGCTGGACACCAGTTCTCTAACTCTACATAATAATCTTGCATAAATTCACTATTATAAAATTCCCCAAGCATGTGACCATTAAGTATGCTTTTCAATTCCTATGAACCCTTCTTGCAAGCTCACTTGTAGATTAAAATGGTCTAGCAGTATTCCACTGCCTCTGCATGGTCTCCTTTGCAGATATACAATGGTTTCAAAAGTCCCACAATAAATTTAACTTCTCTGTTTGTCCTTCCTAAAACTGATCTTAAATCATTATTACTGACATAAATGACAACAGTTAATGAAGTACCAATGGACAATATGCGAATTTCCCAGTAATGTGGCTTTTTGCAGCTGGGAAACAGACCTCTGTCTTTGCTGACTGTTTCTGAGTGCCCACCAAGATCTCTTAGTAACGTGTCCAATTTCGGAGAGAACCGCTAAGATCACTTTTACCAATTTATCCCAAAGTTGCAGAAGTTTACTTTTCAGGGCTCCGTATTTCAGAAGCTCTTCCACCATCTTATGCAACTCTACTGTCACCTGGAATGATGACATCAACAACCTGCAATTACTTTTTCTCAACTACTGAGAAGTCTAGTGAATTATAATTCAATGTCTCATCAGCCCAAAGAGCCTAGTAGCTAAGATAATCCTTTTCTGACCACCCTTTCTATCTTACAATACTGCCAGTTCATAACTGGCAGCTGGTATTCTTGGCACAAGTCCGAATATACTATTTGCAACTCAACACTGTGCCTCTATTTGTAATCTGTCAGTATGATCTTTTTGCAACAGTTCAGGAAATGGTCAGTTGTTTTGTCACTCCTTTGGGAAGTCTGTTATTCTTCCAGTTTTGACTGGAACAGCACCCTTCCTGATGGCTTGCTCCTTTGCTGTTACTCTTTGCAATCCTGTTTCCTTCCCAGCCACAACCACCCTTTTTGTGATTTGTTATTTGACCTTGTGGGTAATATACACATCAACTGTTTCTACTACAAATTTGTCAATGGATTGGAAGTCAAAAATCGGCAGATTTTTTGTGCTCCTCGGAAATTGCAGTGTTACTTCATTAGCAGCTACATCTTCTATAGTTGTTGATAAATATGTCTTTTTGGATAAGAACACCTTTCTACACCAAACTACGTGACTTTAACCATTTGTGTAGTTTATACTTATTTCTTACCAAACGAAAGCGCTGGCAGGTCGATAGACACACAAGCAAACACAAACATACACACAAAATTCAAGCTTTTGCAACCAGCGGTTGCTTCATCAGGAAAGAGGGAAGGAGAGGGAAAGACGAAATGATGTGGGTTTTAAGGGAGAGGGTAAGGAGTCATTCCAATCCCGGGAGCGGAAAGACTTACCTTAGGGGGGAAAAAAGGACGGGTATACACTCGCACACACACACACATATCCATCCGCACATATACAGACACAACCAGACATATTTAAAGACAAAGAGTTTGGGCAGAGATGTCAGTCAAGGCGGAAGTGCAGAGGCAAAGATGTTGTTGAATGACAGGTGAGGTATGAGTGGCGGCAACTTGAAATTAGCGGAGATTGAGGCCTGGTGGGTAATCGGAAGAGAGGATATATTGAAGAGCAAGTTCCCATCTCCGGAGTTCGGATAGGTTGGTGTTGGTGGGAAGTATCCAGATAACCCGGACGGTGTAACACTGTGCCAAGATGTGCTGGCCGTGCACCAAGGCATGTTTAGCCACAGGGTGATCCTCATTACCAACAAACACTGTCTGCCTGTGTCCATTCATGCGAATGGACAGTTTGTTGCTGGTCATTCCCACATAGAATGCATCACAGTGTAGGCAGGTCAGTTGGTAAATCACGTGGGTGCTTTCACACGTGGCTCTGCCTTTGATCGTGTACACCTTCCCACATCTTTGCCTCTGCACTTCCACCTCGACTGACATCTCTGCCCAAACTCTTTGTCTTTAAATATGGCTGCTTGTGTCTGTATATGTGTGGATGGATATGTGTGTGTGTGTGCGCACGTGTATACCCGTCCTTTTTTCCCCCTAAGGTAAGTCTTTCCGCTCCCGGGATTGGAATGACTCCTTACCCTCTCCCTTAAAACCCACATCCTTTCGTCTTTCCCTCTCCTTCCCTCTTTCCTGATGAGGCAACAGTTTGTTGCGAAAGCTTGAATTTTGTGTGTATGTTTGTGTTTGTTTGTGTGTCTATTGACCTGCCAGCGCTTTCGTTTGGTAAGTCACATCATCTTTGTTTTTGGATATATTTTTCCCACGTGGAATGTTTCCCTCTATTATATTAATATTATACTTATTTCTGCTATTCATTCAATGTACTGCACTGTTGACTCGGGGGAGAGGACATATTGGACAGTCAAATGAAAATGAAACAAATGGAAAAAATGAATAAATAGTTTATTATTTCAAAAGTAATCACCGTAATTGTTAATACATGTATTCCACTGTGAGACAAGATGGTCAATAACTTCATGGAAAAACTTTCGTGGTTATCTACAGGACCTCTTCGTCCAGAACAAATTTATGGTCAATATGACCAAAAATATGAAATTGGATGGGGGAAAATAGAGACTGAAAGGGGGATGTGTAAGGGCTTCCCAGCAAAACTTCTGCAGCATAGATGAAACAACCTTGGCAACATGTGGGCTGCATTTTTCTAAAGTGTATTATTCAGAATATAAGTTAATTGTGGCTGATAATAACTGAACACAAATTTCACAATGAGACATTTTCTTTAAAGTAATATTTTTCACAAAATTATGAGTCAGGAAAACCATATGCACATGGAAATCCTACTCCACCAATTACTATCAGTTTTAGGTATGACATACTTTTTAAAGCCCTCATGTTCCTTCTTTATAAGGAACATCTTGTCTTCTCTAAAATTTGTGTAATTCAAGAAATGGCTTTATCCAAATTTACTGTTATTGTAATAATTACAGAATTTTGAATCTTAAAATGCTGTCTTTTCAAAGTATTTTCTGTATTTAAAAATGTGTAATTGTGATAGAGTTTCAGATGCACACGTTTATCCCAGAGTTGTAGCAAAGTCACAACAATTTTTCTAACTCTATGTTTATCATATTTCACACTCTATTGTGTTAGTGAAATATTATAAACACAGAATTAGAAAAATGTCTGTGGCTTTGCTAGAACTGTGGGATAAATGTGTACATCTGAAATTCCACTACAGAAAATAGAGCCTGATACTAGCTACATCAAAGAAAACATTAGCTAGAAAATTAATAAATTATGAGTCAGAATTGCTGGCCAGTACTTATCTTAAGGAGGCAAAACATATAGAACTGCATATAAGATAAAAATGGCAGTAAAAGGGAACCACTACATAGCTCTCGGAATTAACAAGTCCTTCATGGGAGATGAGAGACACCCGCCAGTTACAAATATGTCTATCCTTCCCTCCCAAAGGTTAAGTACTGACCAGTTTATTATAATCTGATATTAACACTATTTTAAGAACAAACAGTCAATAATTACACAATACGGCTTCATCACTAAATGTGTAAAAAGAATGCCAACAATTCCAGACTTTTGAGTCGTAACTGAATATGTAACAGCTTTGGAACGGCCAGGATAGAAAAACAACATGTGAAGGATAGATTGCTACTTCTCAAACAGAGGAGGCTTTGAGTAGCAGATAAGCACAAAGAAACAGAATGCTGAAATATTTAAATTTTGGAAGAAGTCATTAAGAAGTAGTTATACACATTCACACAAGAAAACACATAAACAAATATGGCAACTGTGTCAAACAAATATGGCAACTGTGTCCAGGTGCCTAAGTGTGGCCTGATGAGTAGCTCTCTATCCTTTTCTTGTAACTTTTTCATTTCTAACTCTTCAGTTAAAATGTAATATACCCTTTCAGATGACATATGGTAAGTGTGAGCATTTTCACGCACTTTCAATAAGTGATCTTCCATGACCTTTATGCACTTTTGCAATGATTTCTGGAGTAGTGACACATCTTGGCCAACCACTGCTGGATGATCATCAAAGCTCTCCTGACCAAATTTAAATTCATTTGTCCACTTGCCAACAGTTGAATATGAAGGAGCAGAGTCCCGCAGTGTATTCTGGAAACTGGCACGAATGTCCTTGGCTTTCATACCTTTCTTTACAAAGTATTTAATCTCTGCTCAAATCTAGATTTTTTCCATCTTCACAAATCACTACTCGGGAACAACAACAGAGCCACGTCACCGCCACTGTTCTCTTCCAAGAGCACTGACGTGGCACATGTTTACAGGCAACAGCCCAATGAATATCACGTGAATAACTCGGTGTGCTAACATTGACCTCTTGTCGTGATTCTGAGAACTTTACAAACCACCCTCTACGTACCATTTTGGAAAAAAATTCATGAAACCAATTTTTCAAACCAATTTTTTTTAAAGCATGTCTTAAACTATTTTTCTACATGGTTGCTGCACCATTGTTCAGACATTAGTCATAATGGGAAACCAACTTTTCTAGGCCCTCTTCATTGAAAGAAGCACCCAATGAAGACAGACACTGCTGAACACCATTTTTTTGTGCTGTCATGCTGTCAAAGCACCTACCTCCAATGTAACGCTTCAAATTCAAGTCAAATGGTAGTCTGAAGGTGCAAGATTGGATTTGTATGGTGGGTGATCAAACTGCTTCCAACTGAAGTGCTGAATAAGGTATTGAGTGACACCAGCATAATGGGGGCATGCACTGTCATGAAGCAACACAACACCTTGGCTGAGCATTCCACACCTGTGTTTTGAATTGCACATCAAAGCTTTCTCACTGTTTCACAGTAACATACCATCACAACAGTTTTATCTCTGGGAAGGAACTCAACAAGCTGAATGCCCTGTCCGTCCCAGAAAACAGTGCACTTGAGTTTTTCGTGCTGACAACTTTGTTTTCAGTTTTTGTTTTTTGGAGGATCATGAGTTGAATTGTCTCACCCACTTGCTCACCAATCCCTTAGTCATTTCATTTCTACATATAAAAGGCAATGTCCCAACTGACTGACTTTTTCGCCAAGCCATCATCGCCCAGCCCAAACCACTATGGATAGAAACTAGAAATTTGGAGAAGTGTTGATTTTATGCTGTAGGCATTGTTTAAGAAGGGATTTTTTGAAGTTCCACCCCTACGGGGGTGAAAAGGAGACCAAAGGTTTCTTAAAAATATGTCACTATTAAGGCAATTTTGAATCTAGACCTACGAAAATTGGTATTTCATTTCTCAGTCAGAAATAAAAAAATATGTGTTTCGCCATTTTTGAAAATTTAATCCCTATGGGTGTGAAATAATGAGAGAGAAAATTGGTATTTGACTTCCTGGTTACAAATAAAAAGTTATGCCTTTCAGTGTTTTTGGAAATTCAACCCCTATGGGGATGAAATGTTTTACGAAACTATTTCATTGTGAAAGCATTTTTAAAGCTAAATCTTTGAAAATTAGTGTTTGGCTTCTCGGTTTAGAAAAGAAAAATTATATGTTTCAGTGTTCTCGGAAATTCAATCCCCAAGGGGGTGAAGTAGTGCCACACTTATTCACTAACTCAACATCGGCCAGTCCAATCCACTAAGGACAGAAACCTGAAACGAGTGTGGATCTCATATTGTAGGCACCGTTTAAGAAGGGGCTGTTCAAAATTTCACTCCTATGGGAGTTAGATATGGGATGCAAGGCTTTTTGAAAATATGTTGCTATTAGGACAATTCTGAAGCCATGCTCACAAAAACTGATATCTGATTTCTCAGTCAGAAATAAAGAAGTATGTGTTTCAGCATTTTTTTAAGTTCAACCACAAAAGGGGGTAAAATAGTGGGTGAAAGTTTTTTTGAAAATAAATCGTTATTAAAGGAACTACTAATGCATTTTTAAAGCTATATCTGTAAAAATTGGTACTTGACTTCTTGGTTAGATTTTTAAAAGTGTGTGTTTCACTGCTTTTGGAAATTCAAACCCTAAGGGGGTGAAATAGAGGATGAAAATTTTCTTAAAAATATTTATTTATGTTAAAAAATTTTAAAACTAAATCTATGAGAATTCTTAATTCACTTCTCAGCTACATATAAAGAAATATGTGTTAGGAGATGAAAGTTTCTATGGAAATATCTCCAGGAGAACACAGAAGGCATGATGAACAAAAACTTTGCACTCCAGCTACTAGAATCACTTTTTGGTCAGAAGTACCTTCGAAAAAGACCATGCTTCTACGGCCTTAATTAGCATGGAAATTCTGGAAGCTGTTGCAATTTGTGAACAACATAAAAATTCAATTAAAGAGAAAGAAAAAGAATGTGTGCTGGCCATATAGTTTACGCGAGTGAAGCAGTGGGCACTAAGCTAGTTTGCACCATAAATCTCTACAAGTTAATGATGAATTTCAGCTAGTTTAACAGTCACTGCATTTAAAAACCGTGTTACAGAACACACTTCACAGTCGGTGGGCTACGAGACTGTATTAAACATTTTGAATGATCACTAACAGATGCAAACACAACACAGTCTAGTTGTAATGGCATCAGTGAAAAGACAATGAACCAGAGTGCGAATGTACAGAACTGCAACACTAATGCTGCTGTGATGGTAGAATGAAATGGTACTTACTTTCCGGACAACCCGAGTTGTCTGAAAAACCTTCCTACGTGTCTCTTTCAACAGATGCTGTGAACAATGTATTGTCTGAAAAACCTTCCTACGTGTCTCTTTCAACAGATGCTGTGAACAATGTAACAGCCTGTCTTAGTCGAAGCTTCCATGTTCAGTACTCAAGGAGTATAGTTATACGAGGTCATTCAACTGTATAATAATGAATGTCTATTTGTTTATTTAACTTGGATTCCTTGAAGTCTTTGTGCTTGCATACCTATGAGGTCTGTTCAAAAAATTCCAGAACATTCATAATTTAGCGCCAATGGTGTATTGGAGCGAAATGCGGTAGGCATCCCTGCACATGCCTGTGTTTAATGTGTAACTGCCGGAAGTTTGATTGTTGTTTGTCTGTTACTGTTCAGTGCTGTATTGAGTAGAATGTTGTGTTAGGCTGTGTCCTACATGAGCGACAGAAGCGAGCGACAGCGCACAACAGCTTCAGGCGACAAAACACAACCGCAGGTGTAGTTACGGAATGTCCTACGTGAGCGACATCTGTGTCACTACGTCTCCCGCTGCAACTTGCGACATTTGAATTCAAACATGTTTGAATCTTGTCACTGCAGCACGTGCGACAGAGAGCGGCAGCCACGTGTCTCTCGGCAAAGCAGTGGAGCGGACCCAATGGCAGCTATGAATTACTTAAAATCCGATTTTAAGAAAACTATTCGGCGAAAAAAATTTGAGTCTTCCATAACTTATAGCTTGATATCTTTAAACGATAAAGGACTGAATTTATTTTCGTTATTCGTCATAGTTACTGTGCTGCATGAAATTGAGTACATGGCCGCACGAAATTTTTAAAAATTTGCAGAGGTAAAATCACATTATGTAGACTTTTAGTGTAGTTTATTTAAGGCCATACATTATTGGGTATGAAATGTAACCAATATATCTAAATTGTATTGAAAGTTGAGACCGGAATGATATCTCTTTTAATTCTTGAGATATTGGTTGTTATATCCGCGGACGGGTCGCTCACGGTGCATCCGAACCTTTCCTGTGCTTCGGGAATCAAGTGGTCGTAAAAATCATTGTATCTCATAAAAGGTTCAAGATATCGAAATGACGAATTTTGGAAATGACAGCACGTAGAAAGGACTATTTTATCATATGATTAACACTTGATATGTTTTTGTAAACATGTGAGCAGAGCCAAAAACAGGACTCCCTATAACTCATACCATGAGGTTTTGTCCAAATTTTCACTGCCAGACAAAGGGAGAAAAACAGGTAAATGGGGTATCAAAGTGACCAGCATGTGGTCCAGTTTGTCACGAAAATATTTAACTGCTTGAAAGTAATCAAGGTGATTAACGAAAACTAAATTAATATGCTGAGGAAAAATTGAAATATTTCACGAAAAGCTGTCAAGTGTCAAAAATTTCATCTGTTCAAGACCTAGCTATTTTGCACATAAAAAGATACATTGTTGCGGTATTTAAATGTCAAAAAGGCTTCTTTCGAATCAAGTATGTTAGGAAGGCAAACGAGGAGTCAGTAAGATTATGATTTCTGAATAAAACTTGAAATTAAAAAATGAAAGAAATAATTCAAATATTTTATGAAATGATTTGTGTAAAAGAAATAAGTAGATCAGAGAAAAATTTCTACGTGCCTTTAATGACGCTCGAAATCATGAACAGAAAATGAGGTGCACCAAATGTTTTCCTAATATTTTTTATTTCATATTTTTAGACAAATCATTACACAAAATGTTTGACGTTCCCCCCCCCCCCCCCAAAAAAAAAAAATTTGGAAGCTTTACTTTCACAGAATACACACGTGTGAGCAGAGGAGCATTTGACTATCACATCAATAAATACAGTAATTGAAATGCTTGGCCTTAACATTGACTACTGATGAATTACGTTCACAACATCAAATACCTGTAAAATTTCATAGTTCATTGTAATTTATTAGGAATAAAATGTGTGTTATGTACTGGGATCAAGTTGTTTGGCAAGACCTTAAAAATATACTTAGGGATGAAGTGTAAACAGTATATATAAAACTTAGTATACAGATGGTAACAGAGTCAGTAAAAATATAAGAAAATCCCGGAATCGAACCCACGACCTCTTCCCAACACGTAATCATGAGCTGTGTACGCTACCCCTACACCACAGCTAGCTTCGGCTTAATGGTACCAATCTGTGTACTTATGTTCATATTTAGCATAGTTAGTCATGTAGTAGTCATCCCTCCGCATTTATTGGCTGTTTAAAGTTCTTGATCATGTAAAAAATATTTGTATTTAATTTATTGATGAGATAGTCGAATGCTCCTCTGCTCATTCACGTGTATTTGAAGAATTTGTCTGGTGATCTTCGTAGTTGATGATATTTATGAAATCCTCCATGGAGTTCCTCCCTTTGTAAATTTCACGCACAGCATTCATTTTCACTTTATTTTCTTAAGTAAACCTAATTCTGTAGCCTTACTCTTCAGCTACAGTATTCTACAGGTTAGGGATGCCGTTTTATAGGAACAGCTGGTTGGCCCTAAACAGCCATCTTGTAGCACAACATGGTCACTCGCATGCAGGACACCCAAGCTTTGCGCCCGACGCTGCTGATTGTTGCTGGAGTGTCGCGTATCCAGAAGTCACTCGATGTCACTCACTTCTGTCGCTCATGTAGGACATGGCCTTGCACAGTTTGCGAATTTCAAGATGGCAGGGTTAGACAAGCAACGCATGTGCATTACATTTTATGTGATACTCAAGAAAACCTTTACAGAGACATACCAAATGATGAAGGGCGCCTATGGTGATGAGTGCTTAAGCCATACTCAGTTTTATGAATGGTTCCCACAGTTTAAAAATGGCTAGACTGAAGTTAAAGATAACCCTCATTTAAGATGCCCTTTGACATCTACTGACAATGCATGTCAATCGAAGACTGACTATGCGAGATATTGTAGAAGAATGTAACATTTCAGTTGGATCATGTCACAAAATCCTGACACAGCATCTTGGAATGATGTTCCTTAAGAGAATCAGAACTGGTGATGAGATGTGGTTCTACGGTTATAATGTTGAGATTAAGGTTCAATGTTCACAATGGGTCAGGAAAAGTTCCGCAACACCAAAAATAGCTTGTCAGGTCAGGTCAAATGTCAAAACCATGCTGATATTTTTCTTTGACTTTGAAGGATTAGTTCATCATGAATTCGTGCCACAAGGACAAATTGTTAATCAATGGTACTATCAGGGCATGTTGCGACACCTGCGAGAATATGTGAGAAGGAAATGGCCTGAAATATGCCAAGACAATTCATGGCTCTTCAATCATGATAATGCAGCCACATATTCATCCCTGTTGATGCATGACAACTGCACAAAAAATGAAATCACTGTGCCGTTTCATCCTCCATACCTGACCCCTGCAGAACTTTTTTTACTTCCGAAGTTGAAAACCCTGCAGAAAGCTTGAAGATTTGCAACAATAGACTAGATGAAATAAAATTCGCAGATGGCTCTTTGCACAATCCAGCAAGAGGCATACTAAGAGGGCATCCAGAACTGAAAAAGGCATCGAAAGCAGTGTATCAACTGTGGCGGAGAGTATTTCGAAGGAGACCACGCACAATAAGTAAAAGGTAAGTATATAAAAATTTTGTGGACAAAGTTCGAGAATTTTTTGAGCAGACCTCTTATTTTGTGGTAATTATGGAACTTACTACCTCTAAGCTATCATCAGCACTGTAAGCAATAAAAATTAAAGTACATTAACTGAAAATTAACTTTGATGGAGTTGATTTGATTACCAAAAAATTGTTTAAACACCTTGAAGATTAGTTACTGGACACAAAATGATGGCTACAATTGAGGCATCCGAAGACATCACTATTACGGGATCACTCTTACTGACTTTATACAGAATGGTAATCAGATCATTCATGTGCAGAAATGCCCCCAAACTACATACTGAGCCAACTAGGGGCCTCCAACACACAGTTGGGTCACAGTTGGGTTTAGCGTGTGCATGTGCTGTGGACGCATAAAGTAATAATCAAAGTACTTCTGGGGACACTCTCCAAATCAACATGAAGGTCATGGAATTCCCATGGATTTCCTTTTAACTAGTTCATCCAACGCATACCATTTCTTTTACTAGTCTGCATCCAAAACCTAGTCCAGTATGAACTGCACAAAAAATAACGAACTGCACAAAAAATAACTCATGTCCAAAGCAACCACTGAGCTGATTCAGTGTATTATTTTGATCAACTGCCAACAGGCACTGATCACGGACTGACATATGCGTAAAGTCGCTGACTGGGGACAATCCCAGCTGCTTAGAGATGTACAACTCAGGTCGCTTGTAACGCATGTTCCCACATTCCCGCAGTTGCTTGTTGTCACATCCAGTGGACAACAAGACTAACACCTCTGTTATTGAGATGCTTGGAAAAATACTTATTTGTGAATCTGGTGCTTCTGCAGAATAAAATGTCAAAAGCAATCCAATATTTTCACAAGTAATTCACCCATGATATATGACAGCAACTTACGCAGCACCTGAGGAATCAGAACATCCTGCAGAAGTGATGGCTGTCAAGTAAGTGGTATTTTAGGGGCTACATAATTCTGGATTAATTCTTGTACTTTCAAATTATGAAGGTGCTCTACAGAAATTAGAAAATTTTAGATAAGATATGGTTCAAGCCATTATGTACTGAGATTAAGTATCACAGTGGGAAAAAGAAACCTTCACTGGCACAGTGCAGTCATGCAACTCCTTTTCTACTGATGGACCTCACTGTCTGCGAAGCTTCTCTTCTCCTTCTGCTGCTACAGCATCCCACCCAAGGTTGTTAGGGCATTATTCTCAGCTCAACTGCAGTCTGAGTAGAGTTCAAACTCGAGAATGTGCACCAGTGAGCCACATCCAATCTGAGGTGTCTCCTCAAATACCACCTGCTGTGGGTTAGTAGCTTTGGAGTCTGTCACTGATACCAATACATCAAGTCTCTTGAGATGACAGAGTAGTGACTGACTGTAATGGACTGGTGGGCAGCACAGCTTAAGGTGGGCATGGGCTATCACGTTTGAGTGCCACAACCCATGTCCACTAGCGATCCGAGGGTAGAAATAACCAGCCCACCAATCATCTTCAGCTTCAACACCGACTTGCTACCTCTGAGTTTTTTCAGCTGGAACACATTACAGCAACTGTAGCACTGCCCAAATTTGGGAACTAGAGTCCCTTTGGATTATTTATGTAATTGTCATTTACTGACCTCGGTCATGTACCAGATTTCAAACAATACTATAACAATATGGTCTCATATATTGCTAGCTACTTTCTGATCGAGCAACACGTTCTTCCTGTACTGACATTTTGTGTAATTTTGAGCAGTTTGACACAATGTTGTGCAGAACTGGTATGAGGGTAACCAACTAAAAGTG
The DNA here is from genome assembly GCF_023898315.1 of Schistocerca nitens. Lineage (NCBI taxonomy): Eukaryota > Metazoa > Arthropoda > Insecta > Orthoptera > Acrididae > Schistocerca > Schistocerca nitens. Next base: position 541,876,414 of record NC_064621.1, on the reverse strand, counting down.
TAATACATGTCAAACTGAAGCTCAGTGTCATCCTCTGCTTTGTGAAGCAGTGTCCTCACTAACTCAGACATGCAATTTGCCACACCAGTAGACAAGACAGAACTGTTCAGATTTCTTTGTGGCTTCACAGAGTTGCACCACAATTCCACATGTTGTGGCTTATGTGACTGCAATAGTACAGTATGTGAGTGCTTCATGTATAGAATATAATCTATATGCTACACCTTCACTGTACTACACCCTGAGGTGTTGCCTCCAATAACAATATGGATCATCCTAAAATTGTCCCCATTTATAATTCCCTCTTGATTAACTGCATATCGTATTTCCACAAATAATCTTTGAATAACATGTTACAGTGCAATCATAGTCAACTTGCATCTGTCTACAGGCCCTCCGTCCTCTCTCCAACTCCCCTTCATACAGATTTAAGGTAATAAATGTTAAAGCAAACATTCTTCACTCTGAGGTACCACACCTTCAGGTGCACCATTCAGATAAACTTAATAGCTTACTGATTGTTGGGCCTCCACTTTGCCAATGGGATGTCTCATTTTCAGAGTCTGCTCCATCTTAAATTTTCTGCCAAATTGAGAATGGCCACTGAAGTGATCTAAATGTTAATCAGCAACTGTACAGAGTTTGCAGCCCACAGCCTGTATTGGATGGGCACAGTGTTCTGCAGGCATGCCTGCTATTAGTACAGGCTGCTTGTGCAAAATAGCTGTGCTGGGGAAACAAAATTGTGGGAAATACTTTACAGCTGGGAAGACACACATCAATTTTTTTCTATCTACCTATCAGAAAAAATCTGTGAGCTGTAAAATACTGGTACAGACAGCCTAGAAGACATGAGCTGTAGACACAAGGTTTTGGTTTTGCCTATGTCAGTATACTGATTTTAAAGGAAGTTTTTTCACTCTCAGTTCAAAATTAAGTTGCAATTGAAAGGCATTTTCAACTTTGAATTGAAATATACTATAGGTGACTTCTCTCCTGCATCCTCTTCACCTCACCCACCTCCTACAATCAGACAAATGTATCAAAATTCCAGATGGCATAACATCAAATACAGGCATGAGAGATGAATATTATGTTCCTGATTTGTGCTACTTTGCTACACAGATGCATACTGTGTGGCTTTTACATACCGGAACACTGTCTCTGAAATGCAGTTATTAAAAATAACTGCAAAGCTTGCTATATCAGGGTGTATACGCGGACAAGGAAAAAAAATTCCCGGATTTCCCGGTTAAGAATACACTTTCTCCCGGGTGGAAACATACTTTTTCCCTGTTAACTGACAGTATATTTTCTCTCAGAACTGGATAACTTATCAGTCCTTTGAATGATTATGGTTTTATACAAGAGCATAGAATTTCCCAGTGCTTTAGAAAACTAAACACAAGGGGGAAAAAACACGTTTTGGAAAGATCTTTGATGTGCAGTAACATGTACAATGCATATTTTCGTATTACGAAAGTATAAATTCGAATTCCACCAAACACCACATGTTACTTTCCGAAGCATTGAAATCGAGATTGCGATGCGCTTTTGTAAGTCAGTCACAGCTCATATCACATGATCTCGCCAGCCTATGACAGCGGTTATTCAGAGCTTAGGACACGTGATGTAGTCATTCAGTAGTAACATCACTGTTAAACAGCGCGAACACACAAACAGAAAAAGTTAATGGTTTAAATTAATATACATAGTGTTGCTACACGAAATGCAAAGCTTTTACATATAATATTGGTCTATAAGATTAATACGCTGCAAGAGAAGCTAAGCTTTCACATAACGTTGGTCTTTTATGCGCATATTAAAATTTAAGACATATGACACAAATGGGCCACTAAAATTTTTAATAACGACATAAAAGTCTGATCTTCTGGGCTCGAAATTCATCTAAATGGCTCGTCATAAAAGAGTTGATTTTTAAATGAGAATCAAATGCTCTGTGATTTAAGAAATTCATCGTACATTCTCGCACATCAACTTGCGTAAAAGAAAATTTACTATGATGGTAACGCTTTTCAAACCACCATTCGGGATATTTTCCCGTGACCTGTTAGAAATAGGTTCGTTTATGCAGTTGCCACAGAGCGCCAGATAGCAAGCGTCACCACGCTTGCGCAGCTACGATGTCGTAGGGAGCCCGTATGTTCGTACGTGTAAAACATTAAAAGATCTTACATTATGTCATAAAAGAAATAAGACATCAGAGGATACTCCAAGAGCATCGGAATTTTGTGACCCATACTAAAATGTGCACATTCCTATGTCCAGATTCCCAGTGAAGTAAGCCTTTCAATGTGGTTTTTGGGATGTAAATTTTCTTGGAGTACCAGTACTGTGTTATCTCATGTTTGGTTCTTTATTATGGCATAATGCCATATGTGCTAAAAGTTGAAAACGTGCACTTGAAATGCAGCGAACAGTGTGTGGAATTAAACACTTCCTTTCAAATATATTGTCTGCCTCAGCGGAAAAGATTAATAGAAGAAAATTACTTTAGCAAACCGACAAAAATAACTTCACTGTTCTGCAAGGTAATTAATGCCTAGCTGTCAGAAAGGTGGAAGTAACAAAATCTGCAACTAATAACACATTTTAGCTTTCCATAATTATGTGAATATATTTTAATTCACTTGACAGTTCCCATCCAGAGAAATATGTTTTGTTTTCATTTGACGTGTTAGCAGTAAACGAAGAGGAAACAGCAAAATCTTTACTTCCCCACTATAACTCAAACTGCTCTGAGCATCAGCCCCCTATCTACGATATTTCCGAACCGGAACAATACCCCACCACTTCCTCGAGCGTTTGAGACAGGACGTCAAAAATTTTAAAAAATCGAGTTTTCAAAAGTATGTTCATTTTTGTAACGCACATCTTTCTGAAGAGTCTGATGCATGAAACATATGTGTTCGAGGAAATGTAAGATACGTTATTTGGTCATAAGTGTACCAAAGTGCAGTGCCACACCTCTTCACACAGCGTTCTCGTATCGCACGTCACTGTATTTCACTCTGTGGAATTGAAATAAGTATGTTTTGTAATGGATGCCATCAAACCGTACTCAGGACAGTGGAAATTAAAGTGTCCTGTGGTGCCTCTCCTGCTTACAGGCGGCCGGTTTGACATCCTCTTCAGAATATTTGCACTCTTTATTCCGTATCAGCTAACAACTTGCTGCTTTATGTGAGATAAAATTAAATATAGGATACATAAACCCAGTAAAGACATGAGACAAGCAAGACAGTACATATTGCTTCAATCCTTAGCTCCTAGACTTTTTTTTTCTCTGTAATCTTGCTTCAGCTTTACATGGTGTGCTTTCCTTTCTGCGAAAGAGTATATTACCTCATCAAAGCTCGTCAAACGTTTTGCTACATGAAAAGTTGAAATGTCGTTGTCTAATACTGAAAAAGCTGTTAATACAAATAGGACCCAAGACTGGTGTGGTTTCCCGATCTGATTACGTCTATTTTGTTACTGTCTGCTAGATAAAACAAAATAGACCTTTCTAATACTGCAACAATTGCAACACACACCAAATAAACGAGACTGTTTTAGCACAAACGGTCTTTTTTGTAACAACAGAATATAATTAAAAATGCCTGTTAGACCTACTACAAGCAAAAAGCTTTATGTTAGGAAATAGTTTCACACTTCATTCACACGCTCCATTTTCTCAAGCACGAGATCGAAAAGTAGTAGTACGAAATTTTTATACAAACTTGGAATCGCCATATTGTTCCATAATTTGTGTGTTTCCCCGTTTCTTCACCTTCCTTGTTCTCACAAACAGTGTTGTTATCACTAATTCTGCAACTATTCCTGCCAATGTCAAACCTTATTCGCAGGTTAACTTCACTAACTCTTCCAGGATCACCGGTTTAGTTATCCTGCGATTATTCTCCTGTTAGGCATTGTTAAATGTTCGTACAACGCGTTTTCCGCACTTCTTCCAGAATAAAACTTAAGCGACTGCTAGTATAGCGATTTGGCCACAAATCTTCTGTCAAAATTTCATTTTCTGGATACACCGAGAAGGTAATGCATAATCTTTATTACCTGTTATTCGTTTATTTCCACTCCTGTAGTCTGAATCTATGAATTTCGCTAGTAATTATAACAACGCTCATCATTCACAAACCCAATCAACCATACAATCAGACAGTGGTTGGCATTCACCCGTTCGGACTTAATCCACTCAGCTCGTATAGCCCCTTTTGTCTGTATGAAAGTTTGTTTCTACATGCGATGAGGGTTCCCCTGACAGAGACATCATGTACACTATGCATGCATTTACAAATCAACTTACAATTCATTCGGAAATCAACTTAGAATGTGTTCAAAAATGTTCAAAAACCGACAGGGATGCGTTTCAAAGTCACAAGAATAATCGATAGACTAACGTGCACTGGATGTTAGTCGCTTTGTGAAACAAAAGGTTTTTTCCCTCGAGAATATGAATTTGTGCCCCCCCCCCTTCCCCCTCCCTCCTAGATCTGGGTTTGCTGCGCATGCATGAATCTGACAGCTTGGGCACTCCAGTAAAATTTTTCCTGGTAGCATCTAGATGCTTGCTGCAACTGCTTACACTGCCAAACAGCCACATTTCTGTAGCCAGAAGAGGAAGAAGGTACCAGTTGAGACTGGCCATGCGCATGACCCCCCTCTTAGCTGCTAAAATGAATCTGAAGTAAACAGTTGTGACGTCACGCTCATTGGAGGCAATTGGTTGTTACGAAGCATTGCATAGTGTTCCTAAAGCATTTGACACATTTTGCTGCTGGCAGATGCTAGTATGAGCACTGTGTTTTGTTGCTGTATAGGGCGCATTTCCTTTGCAATTTAAGTTTTATTTTAGTTTTTTCTCCTGTTCATGTTTTATTGCTGCAATATTATTCTGCAGTTGCGGGATACAGTGATATCCTTTGCTAGAGTATCGGTTCTTACCAGTCAAAATGACAAAAATTTAACTGAAAACAAAAACAATGAAAAATTCCCGGAATTCTAAAAAATTCCCAGGTTTTTCCCGGTTTTCTCCCAGATGAAAAAATTTCCAGGATTTTCCCGGATCTCCCAGTTGTCCCGGGTCGTATACACCCTGTATATGTGTTTCCTGCCATTTGAAATTTACTGATTGTTAAGTTTTTCACATTGCTGATGCCACCTGTCTCCGATTACATGATTTTCTCTTATTTTGCATATCCATTATGTCTTTTCATGTCACAACACCTTGTCTAAGACTGAATGTGCTGTGCAGTTCCGCAAAGTATGGGGATCTACTAGGCCAGTGGCTCCCAACCTGCGAGTAATTACCCCCATGGGTTAAAATGAGTAGAGGGTAGAAATCAAAATGATTTGATTGTGTCTCAATCACAAGTTATATTTTTAAAAAATCATTATTATTATCTTAAATCTTTTAATACAATATTGATTACATAAGACCAACAATTACTTCTTTTCAAATATTATCATTAATGCATAATGCAGTGCAGTGGAGGTAACATCTCATAAAACAAATATATGAACAAAATCTTTTTCAAATATACATCCCATAAATGTATGCTTTTGCTTTGTACTGTGCTTCTATGACAATAAAAGTGAGACAAGTACCAAATGCTAAATGTATCATGATAATTTCTTGTCCAAGCATGGGTAGTTCCTGGAATGATCCAGAAATTAATTCAGGATTCACTTCAAAACAGATAAACGATCTGACTGACAGCACAGTGGTGTGAAGCAAGAATGTTATGTAACAAGTGTGGCAGTGTGGATAGTTAGCTTTCTTTTCTGAGGAGGAGTTGTAGATAACACTTATACAACATTCCTTGAACTGCTTCACCATTAAGTCTAAAACACATACCAAGACCACCTACAATAAATCAGACCTTAAGGCAGATATCGATAGTTGACAATATGGCGGCAATCGTGGGGGAAACAAACCAGCGTGCTTGTGTTTCCATAATGCGTGTGTGTAACATTGTATACGTGACGTTCAAGAGAAGCGAAAGCATTTATTACTAGCTGTTATTTATGCTATATGCTGTGAATGTCGTCACAAGTGCTACGCTAGTATTTATTTTCTAGATTCTGTAGTAAGTTCGGCATAATTTAAAGTGTAAACTGTTCTTGCGATGAGTCGTAGCTGTTGTGTACCAGGATGTAAATCCAATTACGGCAAAACATACTATACCTCAACATTTAAGTTTCCCAAGGAAACAGCATTGAGGAACAAATGGATTAAACTAATTCATAGAGATAATTTTGAAGTGAACGATAAAGCTGTGGTATGCATTAAGCATTTTGAACCTAAGTTTGTGGTTAGGGAAGACATTTTTCCTGTGGAAAATAGTGAACCAATACGTGTGCCACGAAAAATACCAAAACTAACAAATGATGCAATTCCAACCTTCTTTCCTAATCAACCTTCTTATCACACAGTACCAGTTCCTAAGGAATGAAAGAGTCCTGAAGATCATGTTCAACAGCTACTGGAACGTGATGAATGTAGTTTCAGTAAGTGGTAGAAAATGACAATATACCTGACTTTCAGCATTTTAAAAGCGAAGTGCAGAAAAGGACTGTTTGTCCATTTACAATTTTAGTAAAGGATGACTACATATCTTTCATTAAATTAAAGGATGATTCAGTCAGTGATGTGCCATTAGTTTCAGTGTGCTTCAAGATATCAAGTTCCTTGGAAGTAAAAGTGTTTCACAAAAATGTGTGTTTGCCTACAGAAACCTTGAAATGGATACTACAGTCTGGGGACGAAGAGAACTTGAAATGTGACAAGTGGACGAAATCTGATAATCTGGTGAGTCACCTAAATGGTTTCACAGATAACTCTACTGGCACCACTGACAAGATTATAATTTTAGTCAGTGTTCTCAAACAAGCACTGAAAGGTGGTAGCGATTTTGACGCTGAAATAGCACCTAAAATAGAATTTTTTTTTGAGCAATTACAACTTGCAATAACGAAGCAAAGTAGATATTCTCCTGAACTTTGATATGGGCAGCAATCATTTGCTTTTCATTTCCTGGTGCCTACCATCACTTGAGAAACACAAATGTGTTAACATTACCTCATCCTATCTATTTAAGGCAGTTTCTATGCAAAATGGGTCCAAATAAACCTTGTATTGGTCCATTACAGGTAGCTTTTTTGAGAGAAAAAAAAATAAATTTCTTGAGGGAAGTGACAAGGTAATTTCAGTGATGCTAGATGAAGTTTATGTTAATTCAAAATTCTCTTATAAGGCAGGAAAGATACTTGGTGTTGCTGAGAATACTTCAGATACTACAACAGCAGGTACAATGCAGGTTTTCATGGCATCATCTTTACATTCTGATTACAAAGAAATAATAGCTCTCTTTCCTGTAAAAAATGTTAATTCTGATACTCTACTGAAAATGACAATTGATGTATTAAAGTTAATGCATGAGCTTCAGTACGATGTTATATGCCTGGTAACAGATAACCATAGCACTAATAGAAAAATGTATCAGCTTATGTGTGGTGACACTTTACAGCCTTGTATTACAAATCCAGTCACTCCATCCAAATTTCTCTTTCTTCTGTTTGACAATGCGCACTTGCTTAAGTGTATCAGAAATAACTGGTTAAATGGAAAAAAATGAATCCTTCTTAATGCCAAATATTGAGGATACATTTGCTTTCATCAATACCTTTCTACACAGTGATGAAGGGAATGCTGCGTGTGAATATACTGTCAGTGAAGCAAAGTTTTCAGATTTGAGGAACCTGTTTCATTCTGAGAAAATAAACTGTTGAAATTTGCCCCAAAGCTAGTGAGAAAGGCAGTGTATCAAACTACTATTGAGAGACAGAATGTTACCCTTGCTCTCAGTGTTTTTGATTCTAAAAATGTAGCAGCACTAGAAATTTTGAAAAGTCAGGGGATTGAGATTTCTGATGGCACTATTCAGTTTTTGAAATTAATCATTAAATTGTGGACAGTTTCTAATGTACAGCATCCCATGAAAGGCAAATACACATCAGATGATAATTCTAGCCCAATCACTGGACCTACTGACTCCAAACTTTTTGGATTTGATTTTGAGTTGCATCTCATAATTTTACTTAGTCATAGTACTTATTACGTAACTTGTGGCTTTAGTGACAACTTTTTATTTAAGTTTGAAGATAGAAAAATACATAACAATACATTTCTTACACAATTTAGAATCTACTTTCCATTTATGAAGTTTGTAAATTATTCGTATTAGGGTAGCGCTGAAATACTTGGCCTAAGACGGCCGCCATCTTGGTTTCTGTGTTGTGGTCTGATGTATTGTAGGTGGTCTTGCACATACACACTACTCGAATATAGCACAGGGAAAAGAAATGTGAGATTCAAGATTTATAGATGAGAAAGTAAATTACTGACTATGATTGCAATGAAAACATAAACAAGAAAGTGAATGGGTTTGGAACAAGACTTATGATGTGCACTCACTGAGACCAGACCAAATATAGAAAAGGTTGTTAGAAATGAGCAGTAACCAATTGTTTCATGGACTCATTAGCTCCCAGTTTAATAAAATAATTACAAAAAGTAAATACAATTTATCTTGCATCATTTTAACATTAAAAGTGTTGGAAGAAAAATTAGTTTTCATTTTAAAGTTTAGTTACAGCTAATGTTGGTGATGGTGCTCGGAACAGGGATGGAGGGAGGTGGGGGGAATACCTGATAATATCTGATTGCTCTCAGGGGTAATGGTCTCAGAAATGTTGGGAACAACTGTCCTGCCGGCCGGAGTGGCCGAGCGGTTAAAGGCGCTACAGTCTGGAACCGCACGACCGCTACAGTCGCAGGTTCGAATCCTGCCTCGGGGATGGATGTGTGTGATGTCCTTAGGTTAGTTAGGTTTAAGTAGTTCTAAGTTCTAGGGGACTTATGACCACAGCAGTTGAGTCCCATAGTGCTCAGAGCCATTTGAACCATTTGAACAACTGTCCTGGGCAGATGCAATCTGAAGCACTGTAGCCTGATATCCAAATGGGACACACTTGCTCTATGTTCCGCAACTTTGCCCTTGCCATTCTTCAACTATCTGACTAGCTCTCAAACAGATGAAGGTTCTGATGAGGCGTTGGAGGATTTGCCACAGTTTTTGATATTGCTGACACATTCTGTAGAGCACTGACAGAGAATTTGATCAATGTTAAGTTAACATAGCATGGTGTGACTTCACAGTCCACATTATTGGAGTTCGATTTTAGGGATCCTGTACGAGTAGAGTTCGATTTTTGATCTGTTTTGCACACTTCCGAGTTCCTGTAAAGCTGTACAAAGCCTGCACAACGTGACAGTTTTGAAAACTCTCTTCTTCTTTCATTAACACCTTTTGGTAACTGATTTGTGCTCTGTTGGCACTTTAAGGTCCAAATTCCTGTCACTGCTTGTTTCGGATGGTTTAACTCAATGCTTGTCCAAAGGTGTTTCATCAACATTTCCGTGGGTGTCAATAGGAGCCACTATAGTCCTATGGAAACGAAACAGCCTTGCAAGCCTGAACAGTCATAGTGCATCAGATGTCCCTCTCTTTACAGTTTTGAGTTTCTAATATCTTTACATCAACTCTGGCATTGAATCATTTGAATATTTTCTAGATTTTGCACTAACTTGCAACTAGAGTCAAAACAAATGCAGTATTAGGAAGCTTATTATTCTCAAAATTTCACCTCCAGCAATGTGTCCACTAAAGCTCATCAAGCAAGTATCGAGTACTGCACTTCCAAACATTCTAGACTTGGGACTACCAAATTGATTAAATGTTTGTGTAACCCAGTAACACTTTTCTATCTGCAGTGGAGACCAAACATGACACAAACTAACCTTGGATTGTGTCAGCCTCTTTGCGATGGTGCGGCGCATGTTAGTCAGCTCAAGATCTGAGAACTTTGCGCCCGGGGGCTTAACTTTCGCTGCTGCTCCCGCAGCTGGTTTTTGCACAGCACCTGGCGAAGGTGCTTTGGCCGCCTGAGGTGGAGGAACTGAAAAATACAACTGTCATCAATGTGTTGCTAAGCAACTTCATTAAATATAAATCTACAAGCTTTTCTTTTAGAAAGAGAATAAAACAGAAATAACTTTTTTTCACTGGATAGGGTAACTCTTAATAAAACTATTACAGGCATAACATACAACAGAAAACAAAAATAAATCTGTCTCAGATGGGCTGCATACTCAACAGATTTACAGAGCATGGAGGCTTTCAACACACACACACACACACACACACACAAGAGAGAGAGAGAGAGACTTTAACAGCTGCCTCCCATACCACAACAAGAAGTGCCTTCCATAGAGCCTAGCCACATATGGTCATCACAGCTGCAGTGACACACATTCAAACAGCCAAAGATCTCAATGAGCCCTTCACAGACTGAATTTACCATCCACACCTTACCCTGAAACAGGTATCTCATGCTGTGTCTCACCTGTCACCTACCATTCCCCACACAACCACTAGCTGGCCTTGCAACTGGAGAAACTGAATCAAGATCTCTGACAAGTTTTCAATTACCTCTTGTCATGCTCCGAAGTGAGTTATAGCACCCCACTATCCTCCCAAGCCATCTCACAGCAGTATTTTGCTGCCCACCCAACCTGCACAATATCCTTGTTCATCTCTATTCCATCCCTGCTCCCAACCCCTTAGCCCGTGGTCCATATCCCTGATGAAGAGCTACATGCAAGAACTGTCCCACACATCCTCCCACTAACAGACTCCAGTCCCATCACAGGCATTTTCTAATGCCGCCAAATGCAAAGCCACTGGTGAAAGCAGCCATGTGGCATGCCAACTTAGATGCAACCACTATGCGGCTTTCTTTCTGGGCATAAGTACTGACAAGTAGTCTGTCTACATGAACGGCCACTAACAAACTATGGTCAGGAGACAGTTGGACTAGCCAGTTGTCAAGCAGGCCAGAGAACTTGGTGTGCTTGACATCAAGGACTGTTTTGCAGCTGAGTCATCTGGAATCTTTCAACCAACATCAGCCTTTCTGGACTGCACAAGTGGGAACTCTCACTGCAGCAAATCCTTCATTCTCAAAAGCCCCCTGGCCTCAACTTTGTTAGTCCTTGTCCTCTACCTACCTTTAAACCCTTGAACATGTCTTCTATCCCTGCAGTTCACATGCATAGATCTTTCGTCTGAGCTGCTTCCTGTGTGTGTGTGTGTGTGTGTGTGTGTGTGTGTGTGTGAGTGCGCGCGCGCGCACGTATATAAATGTGTGTGTTTTTTTCTAAATATCAAGAAGGATTCATCTGATAACTTAGTTTACTTTTAATTTCTCTGGCTCAACATCTCCTCTACATGGTGAGCATTATTGTTATTCCAGCTTGGATCTGTCTTCTTGGCATTGAGCTATACCCTCCACCTTAATCATGACTGCATCCTCCTGGGTAATACATTCTAGAGATTAATCAGACCCCCACTAGATTTCTGGGCAGGGACTTTCCATGGACTTATCTTCAAATAAGGAGGGGGAAAGGACATAGCATGAGATGTAAGCTCCTGTAATCATGTTGGTAGGTTTGAGTACTAGAAAAAATAAATGGATAGGTCAAAGTTAAATATAGTGGGAGATAGTGAAATACACAGGACAGGAAGAACAGGATTTCTGGTCAGGCAAGTACAGGGTTAGCAACATAAAATCAACTAGAGGTAATATAGCAGTACACCTAATAATGAATTAAAAAATTGGGAATTTCTGTAAAAGGGAAAAGGAAGAAAACGTAAAACAGTCAGTGACACTGACAGGAGGAAAGGAATGGAATTAGAAGCTGTGTGGAGAAATGTTGCAGGAATACTGCAAACAGTTCACTCAAGAACCATGAAATATGGTTGTATATATGTAGACATAGAAGAGACAGAGATGTGGAGGCACTGGAAGGCTTTACATAGATTTTGTAATGATGCAAGAGAGATTTCAAAACTGGGTTTCAAACTGCAAAACTTTTCTAGGAGCAGATGGGGAACTGTGACCAAAACTTATTAGTTACAAAATGCAGGCTTACGATGAATAAATTGCAAAGATCGGGGAATAAAGAAGATTGGCACACTATTTGAGAGCTTCAGATGGTGCAGTGGACAACTACTGACTGACACAGTGGAAAGGAATGTACTAGAAGATGAATGAATATCTTTGAAAAATGAAACAGTGAAAGCACCAGGGGAATAACTAGACAAGTAGGCCCAGTAGCAATCCTTGGATAATACACAAGATAATTTCTTCGATGAAAGAAAAAGATTTAAAAATGAAGCAAGTGGAGCAGACACACAAAAATGAGATTAAGAGGAAGTACAATGTAGCAAAGCAGGAATGGTTACAAGAGAAATGCAAAGCTTTACAGTCAGCTACAGGAAAGATAGGTGTGACTTAAAGAAATCTTTGGAGAAAAGACATGTAGCTGTATAATGTCAAGAGAACAAATGCAAGGCAACAAGAGGCAAGGAAGGTTGTGGAAAAGCTCTATAAATGAGAACTTGCTGACAATATTACAGAAAAGGAAGAGCAGATAAGATAGGGGATGTGACACTGTGAAAAGAATATAACAAAAAAATAGAGAACCAATGTGAAACAAATTACCCGAAGTAGATGACATTTCTCAGAATTATTAACATCCTTGGGAAGACCAAACAAAACAAAAGTATTCTACCCATTGTTGTTGTTGTTGTTGTTGTTGTTGTCTTCAATCCAAAGTGTAGTTTGATGCAGCCATCCACACCTACTCTATCCCATGAAAGCCTTCTTCATATCTCTGCATAATTAGTGCATCTTATGGCCACTTGAAACTGCTTACTATAGTAAGCCTTGGTGTCCTGCTACATTTTTTACCTCCTCGCTACACGCAATTATGAAACTGAAAATTCCTTGATGTTTCAGGTCCTATCAACTAATCCTTTCTTTTGGTCAACTTGTGCCATAAATTTCTTTTCTCCTCAATTTGCTTCAGAGCTCTAATCTTCAGCATTTTTCTACAGCGCCACATTTCAGAAGTGCCTATTGTCTTTTTATCTTAACTGTTTATCATCCACATTTCACTTCCGGACATGGCTACACTCCACACAAATTCCATCAGCACAGACTCCCTAACATTTAAATTTATATTAGATGTTAACATAGTATCTTTTTTTTTTTTTTTTTCAGAGGCACTTTTCCTGTTATTGGCAGTCTGCAGTTAATATCTTTCCTATTTTGGCCATCATTAGTTGTTTTTCTGCCCGGCACAGTCATCTACTACTTTCAGTGCCTCATTTTGTAATTGATTCCCTCTGCCTGATTTAAATAGTCAATATTTCATTACTCCTATTTAACTGCTTTTAATATTCATCTTATAACTTCTTTTCAAGACGCTACCCATGCTATTCAACCAATCTCCCAAGTCTTTTGCCATCTGTAACAGAACTACATTGTTTTGGCAAGACTCAAAAAAGTTTTTATTCTTCTCCCTGAAACTGAGTTTTCCTTGGTTTCCTATAATGCTTGATCAATGTACACATTAAATAACACTGAGATAGCCTACAACTCTGTCTCACTTTCTTCTCAATTACTGCTTCTCTTTCATATCCTATGACTCTTGTAACTGCTGTCCGGTTTCTGTACAAAGTTGTGAATAACATTTTTCTCCCTGTATTTTATCCCTGTTACCTTGAGAATTGCAAAGAGCATATTCCAGTCAACATTGTCAAAAACTTTTTCTAAATGTACAAATGCTATACACAGCTTTGCCTTTCCTCAACATACTTTCTGTGATAAATTATAAGGTCAGTACTGCCTCACACGTTCCTACATTTCTTTGGAACCCACATGAAATGGTGGATCATTAAGAAGAACAAACCCATTAGCATGTGTACAACTGAATCCACTGCAACTTCTTCCACAGCAGACTTTATGTGGCATCTCTATTTCTGCTGATCAAGCATCCATGTGTAACTTTCTGTATTCTTTTTCTTAAATAGGAACTAAACCAGGCACAAGCCAAAGCACACCCAAACAAATGGATGCACATATGTATGTACCACATCTCCTCCTAATCCACTGGATCAATTTGAACCAAACTTGGTACACATATTACTTACTGTCTGGAAATCATCGCTGTGGGGGCAAAAAGCAATGACGCTCACAACACATGAGTAGCCATACTTCAGTCATCCAGTATTTGGGAATGAGAACAACTAGTAACATGGAACAAACTTCACACATAATTTCAAACATCTATGAAATTTTTTCTCACTGACAACCCATACAAAATGATGAAAGGAAAAAAAGTTTGTCACTTACTGCATTCTTGCTGTTCATGCAGTAAAACTACCGCATGAATCATTACATTTTAATTTACTATGTCTTTACTACTAACTGTATTTGTGACACATTTTTCAGACAGTATTCACACACACCACTGGATGCACTAAAAACATTATATCTCTGTACGACATATGACACATATTTTAAGATATATGATGTCATGAACACTGAGACGAGTGAAAAACTGCTGAATCACACATGGTGTTTTAACTTATTGCTTCTTTACTACTAACTCTATTCACAACACATTTCACAGACAGCAGCCACAATACCACTGGATGTACATGCTAAATTATATCACTGTACAGCACAATGGTCACAAGATAAGATGTCATAAACATTAATCTGCTTGAAAATGTAAGGTGAAATTCATTAGAGATATGGGGCCTTATATGTATAAATATCTCTGAAACATGTTAAATACATGAGAAATATATTTGACTGTAGCATACAGGCAAAGCCATGGATAAAAAGTTCATCCTAAACTCTAGAATGATTTCAACCAACTTTAGAACACACATTAGTTACAACCCAGAAAGAAATCCTGTGGGGACAGAGAGAGGTGGAGGAAGAAATGGACAGTCAAGAGGAGCAGATGGACAGAGAAAGTAAAGAGGAAGAGATGGACAGAGACAGGGAGAGGAAAATATAGCCAGAGAGAGAGGGGGGAGGAGGAGATGGACAGACAAAGTAAAGAGGATGAGATGAACAGGGAGAAGGGAGGAGGAGATGGACAGACAGGGGATGAAGGATGAGATGGAGACAGAGAGAGAGGGGGAAGGAGGAGATAGACTAACAGAAGATAACTACTCTAAAAGAACTTAATGACTGATAAAATGGTATTACATCATATACAGATTTTATTATGTGCTCAGTAAATTTATAAATAAATTAAGTTTCAATTCAAAATATGAAAAAGACTTATCATTCATTGCTAAAACAGGAACAACTAGAGCAGGCCTAGTGTACGTAGAGACATTCTTCAAATTTCTAAATCAAACAGATATGACACAATTCCACCAGAGAAAAGAAAACAATCAGAAGCAACAAAGAGAAAAAATTAAGAAAACAATATCTGTCAACTAGAAGGAACAGAACATTGGGAATGCTGGATCAAGAGACATGAGGTGCAGGTAGGCAGGCTGCAAATCATAGAAAAAATTGGTGTGTGGAGAGGCTTGCAGGGTACAGGCATATCGCACAATAGAAAACAATAACTGCATGGCTTGTTTTAAGCACCAAGTGATAAATAAGTGTCACAACTTTATAAATTCATATGTTAATGTTAATTTACAGAAATTCTGAAGATGCGCCACTAGCGTGAAACGTGTTAATTTTAAAATAAATACCTGTAACAGAGACTGCCTTTTTATTTGAAAATTGGATCACTGTTGCTGAACCAGGATAGAAATGTTGTGGAGAAGCATATTTAAGTTTTGGAATTATTTATTAGGCCACTGATTCAGCACCTGTGCACTTACTTGCTCTACTCTGACAATTTACAATTCAAAAAAAGCAAAAAGCTGTCCCAGTAGTCACCATACCTTGCTTTGGTGGCTTTGGCTTCAGTGCGTTCTTTTTGACAAATTCGAGGACATCGCCCTTGAGCACCTTCCCTCCTCTGCCAGTTCCAGGTATGTCTGATGGCTGCAGACTGTATTGCTCTAGAAGGAGTCTAACAGCGGGACCAATGTTGCTAATAACAGAAAAAATTAATACAAATATAAAAAGTAATTTATAAAACCTTATTCCTTTAAAACAGCTTTCAGTTTTTGAATGACTGATTGAAATGTTCACACTAGAATGGATCACACAAAATGTGAAATGTCTAACATCAAACTGAAATACAGCAACCCCTACCTTTTGGTCAGAGTTCGCTGGAAACATTAAAGGGTTAGTTTATTGTCATTCAAGTTATGCTATGTGGAGGACGAAACTAGGGAAATTCATTACAGAATAAAGATGTAGCATGGTGTTTCATATTTTTAAGGAAGCAGCCATCTTAGAAGTGAGACAAAAGGTTGCAGATTTCATGACGTTCGTGGCTAACACTTATCCTCTGAGTTGGAAGTGTTGTGCTTGGACTTTAGAACAGGCTGCAGCTCTTAACAAAAAGCCACATATGTCAGGATGGGGCTGCAACACCTCCGAGCAGTAGTTGGGGCCAGCAAAGATTAAGTCCCACAGTCTCCGAGCGCTCCTGCAAGATGCGAGCCATGAATCGTGACAGCTTGTCCCTCAAACAATGGAATGGCCTATTATATGTGCGACAAATTCTGTGGCACATCAACCGAGAGATTTCGCCCTCCTTTGCGACACGGACAGAACCCGAGCGACTACTACTGACCAAAAAAAGACTATCAAGAGAGGGATGGAACCTTTCCTAATCGCCTGATAAGCATGGCATAAAACAACCTCCCCTTGTTGAGAACACCACTGGTGCACTGGCAGAAGCTATGGGGATGTCAGCAGTTTTAGTGGTGTATAAGAGGTGAGGTGATGAGGAGGGGAGGAAGTGTTAGTTTACAGGCCTGGCTGTATACAACCGAGTTGCACAGCAGAAAGATGGCCCTGTAATGCATGCTTAGGGCAAGCACAAAAGGATTAGGTGGCAGAAAACCGCAGGTAAAACCCAAGAATTAGGGGAGACTTGCACACTTGTGGCCAAGTGACAACTGCCAGCTACTCTATATAACTTAGAAGTACATGAAAAATACTAAAATTGAATTTAATAGTGTCCCACAGAATATGATGATATCAAATTTTGCATCTTGATTTCATGAGCTCATAACAGCATTGCAGTTCGTTGTATGGCCTCTAGTTCAGGAGTAACACACCTTTTCATTGATGCTTCTATACACAGTAAACACATAATAACTTGATTTATCTTAAACTCAAATGATACTCAAGTAATGGTGACTTGAATTAATATGATTCAATCAAATGAACCAGAGCACAACATAATCCAAAAAAAAATCTTAGCATAATGTCAGTATGTGTTCCCCTACAACTTTAACCTTTCCCCAAATATGTTTAATGTTAGTTCCCAAAAACCATTTATGTGAAAAATTATATACCATGTTCCTAGACAGAAGTAAAGCTCTTCATAAATCAATCACAATTTCAATTTGGTGTATCTTAACTATGAACTGAGTATGTCACAAGGAAGGGTAGAAGCTTGTGTACCTTTTGATATGGCACAGTCATTTACAAAAGCATGTTTGTTTTTGTTTTATTCATCTTAAAGTAGAGCATGACAGCACCACGCAATGCCTTTATTGATAACTGCGTTAATACTCATGTTGGAATGATTTGGAAGGTGGGAGAGTAATCAGAATGAGAAGAGGCTTATTTTGATATGTTGTACGGTAATGAAATGTATGAACTGTTGATGATTGTCATTTTAATGACAATTCTGTAACAAGTCATGAATTTGGCTAACATGGTCTAGTATCCAAGGTTTGAAATAAGTGGTACTGGAGCACCTCATGGTCTTTTGCTTGAAGTAGGGACATAATGGTATCTGTTTCGTGTTCAAGGGATAGCATTTGGCTGAAGTTAAACTTAGTTTTCTGAGCAGCATTTCAACACTTAGAAAACTCATGGGGATAGAGTTTGAGCACCACATGGACTTAGTTGTTGTCACATGGCTCCTGAGTGTTTTGTTTCCTCTCATCACTGAAGGACATTATCTTGGTGCAATTAAATGTATATTGAGGTGAACTTTTGTACAGGAGCACAGTATAACTGATGAACCTGCATTGCACTTTTCATCAGGATTTGAACTTTGATATTACAAATGCGTTAGCTGAATGTACTGGTGTCTCTGTTTTACCCAAATTAACTGTGCTCACTAGTACTTTCATTATTTGACTTGAGGCACAGCAAACATGCTTTTAATAACCTTCTGTAAAGCCATCATCATATTTGAATGAGTTTTACTGACAACAGAGTATTTCATTTTGAAGAAAACTCATCACTGTGCTGACTACATTATTCAGTCACCCATTTCATTTACTCCTTCAATTTTATTTAAAGTGTTTTAGCAATTATTTTGTATATATTCAGACTGAAGTGACAAATAAAAATTTGTACCAAGACTGAGATTTGAAACCAGGTCTCCTGCCCACTATGCAAATGCGCTAAGCACTACGCCAACCTGACACAGTCAGTCACTTTCTGCAACTGCACCAACTAACCTAGCATGCCTCCCTCCTCAACCCAAATTCCCATTCACACCTCAACCCACTTGGTATTCCCCCAAAACTCAAACAGCATTGCAGAAGCTCTCCAAATGTCTACATCTACATGGATATTCTGCAAATCACATTTAAGTGCCAGGCAGAGGGTTCATCGAACCACCTTCACAATTCTGTATTATTCGAATCTTGTACAGCACGCAGAAAGAATGAACACCTAATCCTTCCGTACGAACTCTGATTTCCCTTACTTAATCGTGGCGATAGTTTCTCCCTATGTAGGTCTGTGTCAACAAAATATTTTTGCATTCGGAGGAGAAAGTTGGTGATTGGAATTTCGTGAGAAGATCCCGTCGCAACAAAAAACGCCTTTCTTTTAATGACGTCCAGCCCAAATCCTGTGTCATTTCAGTGACGCTCTCTCCCGTATTTCACGATAATACAAAACATGCTGCCCTCCTTTGAACTTTTTTGATGTACTCTATCAGTCCTATCTGGGAAGGATCCCACACCGTGTAGCAGTATTCTAAAAGAGGTTGGACAAGCGTAGTGTAGGCAGTCTCCTTAGTAGATCTGTTACACTTTCTAAGTGTCCCGCCAATAAAACACAGTCTTTGGTTAGCCTTCCTCACAACATTTTCTATGTGTTCCTTCCAATTTAAGTTGTTCGTAATTGTAATTCCTAGGTATTTAGTTGAATTTACGGCCCTTACATTTGACTAATTTATCATGTAACCAAAGTTTAACAAATTCCTTGTAGCACTCATGTGGATGACCTCACACTTTTCGTTATTTAGGGTCAACTGCCAATTTTGGCACCCTTCAGATATCTTTTCTAACTCATTTTGCAGTTTGTTTTGATCTTCTGAGGCGATAAACAACAGTGTCGTCTGCAAACAACCTAAGACGGCTGCTCAGTTTGTCTCCCAAATCGTTTATATTGATAAAGAACAGCAAAGGGCCTATCACACTACCTTGGGGAACACCAGAAATCACTCCTGTTTTACACGATGACTTTCCATCAATTACCACGGACTGTGACTCTCTGACAAGGAGTCACAAATTCAGTCACATAACTGAGACGATATTTCATGAGCACGTAATTTCACTAGAAGCCGCTTGTGTGGTATAGTGTCAAAAGCCTTTTGTAAATCCAGAAATACAGAATCGATCTGAAATCCCTTGTCACTAGCACTCTACAAACACTTCATGCGAATAAAGAGCTAGTTGTGTTTCACGAGAACGATGTTTTCTAAACCCATGTTGACTGTGTGTCAATAGACCGTTTTCTTCGAGGTAATTCATAATGTTCGAACACAATATATGTTCCAGAATCCTGCTGCAAATCGACGTTAATGATATGGGCCTGTAATTAAGTGGATTACTCCTACTACCTTTCTTGACCATTGGTGTGACCTGTGCAACTTTCCAGTCTTTGGGTACAGATCTTTTGTCAAGCAAATGGTTGTATATGATTGTCAAGTATGGAGCTAATGCATCAGCATACTCTGAAAGGAACCTAATTGGTACACAGTCTGATTTAAGTTGCTTCACTACTCCGAGGATATTTACTTCTACGTTACTCATGTTGGCAGCTGTTCTTGATTTGAATTCTGGAATATTTACTTTGTCTTCTTTTCTGAAAGCATTTTGGAAGGCTGTGTTTAGTAACTCTGCTTTGGCAGCAATGTCTTTGACAGTATCTCCATTGCTATCATGCAGAGACGGCATTGATTGTTTCTTGCCGCTAACATACTTCACATAACACCAGAATCTCTTTGGATTTTCTCCCACGTTTCGAGACAAAGTTTCGTTGTGAAAACTGTTATAAGCATCTTGCACTGAAGTCTGCGAAGTGAATGGGAATAGGAATTTGGACTGTGGAGGAAGACATGCTAAGGTAGTTCAGGCAGTGGTGCAAAGCATCTGTGCCAGGGTGGTGTAGTGAGTGGTCAGCACATCTGCCTAGTGAGCAGGAGACCCGCCCTGGAGTCCTGGCCTTTGTACAAATTTTCATTCATCACTGCAGCTTGTGTGTGTGTATATATATCTAAAAACAAAGATGATATGACTTACCATACGAAAGCGCTGGCAGGTCGATAGATACACAAACAAACACATACATACACACAAAATTCAAGCTTTCGCAACCAATGGTTGCTTCGTCAGGAAAGAGGGAAGGAGAGGGAAAGACGAAAGGATGTGGGTTTTAAGGGAGAGGGTAAGGAGTCATTCCAATCCCGGGAGCGGAAACCTTTGGCTAGGGTGAAGGCATGTTTGCGGAGGGAATGTAAATAAAATTTAATGGGGTCGTTGTAGGGATGTTGTGAGGGTGACATGGTATTAGAAGTTGGAAAGGGTAACTTGAGGCTAAAGTGAAAATAAAAATATATAGAGAGAGATAAAGGTGTGAAAAAAGTTGAAAAAGTGTTGGTTTGAGATGAGCCATGTTGATCCTGTGCTGAACTTAGGTTGGTGAACAATGATGGGTACAATGGTTAGGTAGTTGTGTTTCCTCCAAAACACGTTAAAGGGTGGAGAAATTCAGGAAAATTTCGAAAAAACTATTCAAAGGACTGGTTATGTACTGGCAGATTATGAAAATGAGGCTAACAATTGTCTGACGAAGAAATAATAACGTTTAAACCTGTGGGAAGCTGCTAAAAAATGATCGGTTATGTGGGAAAAAACGGGAATGGAAATAAAATGAAAGTTGTTGGAAATAGCTGAAATGGTTGTTTAATGGGTGAAAGGAACTGAAGCTGTGAAATAGTATTTACGAGGTTACACGAAATGTTTGTAAACTGGGAACAGTGGATTTTATAGCAGCGGTAATGTTGAAAGCGTTATAAATTTTTAGGTAATGGTTTGGAAGTAAATTACATATTATTGAGTATATTTAGGCAGGATAAAATGTATGGTAGATTACGGAAAAAAGGGGAGATGAATACAAAGTGAAACTACTTGTACAAACAAAAAGAGAAAGTAAGATGACAGAAAAGATTTCGAAATGCAACAGTGACAATAACAAACGTAATTGTTGGCTTCAAATTAATGATATAAATAAAATAGAAAGAAACATTCCACATGGGGAAAATATATTAAAAACAAAGATTCCATGACTTACCAAACGGGAAAGCGCTGGTAGATACACACAATAAAAAACACACAAACACACACACACAGAATTTCAACCTTTCGCAACCAACGGTTGCTTCGTCGGGAAAGAGGGAAGGAGAGGGAAAGACGAAATGATGTGGGTTTTAAGGGAGAGGGTAAGGAGTCATTCCAATCCCGGGAGCGGATGTGGGTCAGGATGAAGCTGGCTAAGGTAATGAGAAAAGAGGTTTTAAGTAGGGTGGCAGGTGATCGGCATGAAAGGAAGTGCTCCATCGCAGCGAGGCCCTGGACGTGTGGAATATTTGTGTATAAGGAAGTGGCATCAATGGTTACAAGGACGGTTTCTGGGGATAACAGATTGGGTAAGGATTCCAGGCGCTCGAGAAAGTGGTTGGTGTCTTTGATGAAGGATGGGAGACTGCATGTAATGGATTGAAGGTGTTGATCTATGTAGGAAGAGATACGTTCTGTGGGGGCTTGGTAACCAGCTACAATGGGGCGGCCGGGATGATTGGGTTTGTGAATTTTAGGAAGAAGGTAGAAGGTAGGGGTGCGTGGTGTCGGTGGGGTCAGGAGGTTGATGGAGACAAGTGAAAGGTTTTGTAGGGGGCCTTTTATTAAGGATAGGAGTTGACGGGTGTGTTCATTGGCTGAGTTGATGTGTAGGTGAAGGATTAGGTGGGTGAGGGTAATGGATTGTTCAGTTTGGAACTGGTATAGGAACTGATGGAAAGAAGGGTTACAGCCAGAGATGGGAACTTTAAGTGTGAGGCCTATGGGGGTAATGCCAAATTTCAGACAAATGTCAAAGAGATAAAGGTGAACTAGAAAGCAACTGGAGATCTGGTGTGAAAAAAGTCGAAAAACTGTTGGTTAAAGCTGAGCTGTTGATCCTGTGGTGAACTTGGGTTGGTAAACAACAATGTGCACAAGAGTTAGGTGGTTGTGTTGCCGCCAAAACACGTTAAAGGGTGGAGAAATATGGAAAAATTTCAAAAAAAAAACTGCATGTAAATGTATTAAAAGGAGTTGTTTTGTGGTGGCAGATTACGAAAATGAGGCTAACAGATTTATTGATGACATCTTCATGATCTGGACTCACAGTGAAGAAGAACTCCAGAATTTCCTCTCCAACCTCAACTCCTTTGGTTCTATCAGATTCACCTGGCCCTACTCCAAATCCCATGCCACTTTCCTTGATGTTGACCTCCATCTGTCCAATGGCCAGCTTCACACGTCCGTCCACATCAAACCCACCAACAAGCAACAGTACCTCCATTATGACAGCTGCCACCCATTCCACATCAAACGGTCCCTTCCCTACAGCCTAGGTCTATATGGCAAACGAATCTGCTCCAGTCCAGAATCCCTGAACCATTACATCAACAACCTGAAAACAGCTTTCGCATCCCGCAACTACCCTCCCGACCTGGTACAGAAGCAAATAACCAGAGCCACTTCCTCATCCCCTCAAACCCAGAACCTAACACAGAAGAAACCCTAAAGTGCCCCACTTGTGACAGGATACTTTCCGGGACTGGATCAGACTCTGAATGTGGCTCTCCAGCAGGGATACGACTTCCTCAAATCTTGCCCTGAAATGAGATCCATCCTTCATGAAATCCTCCCCACTCCACCAAGAGTGTCTTTTGCCGTCCACCTAACCTTCGTAACCTCTTAGTTCATCACCATGAAATCCCCAAACCACCTTCCCTACACTCTGGCTCCTACCCTTTTAACTACCCCTGGTGAAAAACCTGTCCCATGCACCCTCCCACCACCACCTACTCCAGTCCTGTAACCCGGAAGGTGTACACGATCAAAGGCAGAGCCACGTGTGAAAGCACCCACGTGATTTACCAACTGACCTGCCTACACTGTGAGCTTTCTATGTGGGAATGATCAGCAACAAACTGTCCATTCGCATGAATGGACACAGGCAGACAGTGTTTGTTGGTAATGAGGATCACCCTGTGGCTAAACATGCCTTGGTACACGGCCAGCACATCTTGGCACAGTGTTACACCGTCCGGGTTATCTCGATACTACCCACTAACATCAACCTGTCAGAACTCCGGAGATGGGAACTTGCCCTTCAGTATATCCTCTCTTCTCGTTACCCACCAGGCCTCCACCTCCGTTAATTTCAAGTTGCCGCAGCTCATACCTCACCTGTCATTCAACAACATCTTTGCCTCTGCACTTCCGCATTGACTGACATCTCTGCCCAAACTCTTTGTCTCTAAATATGTCTGCTTGTGTCTGTATATGTGCGGATGGATATTTGTGTGTGTGCGAGTGTACACTTGTCCTTTTTTTCCCCTAAGGTAAGTCTTTCCGCTCCCGGGATTGGAATGACTCCTTACCCTCTCCCTTAAAACCCACATCCTTTCGTCTTTCCCTCTCCTTCCCTCTTTCCTGATGAAGCAACCGCTGGTTGCAAAAGCTTGAATTTTGTGTGTATGTTTGTGTGTCTATCAACCTGCCAGCGCTTTCGTTTGCTAAGTCACATCATCTTTGTTTTATATATAATAATATATAATAGAGGGAAACATTCCACGTGGGAAAAATATATCTAAAAACACAGATGATGTGACTTACCGAACGAAAGTGCTGGCAGGTCGATAGACACACAAACAAACACAAACATACACACAAAATTCAAGCTTTCGCAACAAACTGTTGCCTCATCAGGAAAGAGGGAAGGAGAGGGAAAGACGAAAGGATGTGGGTTTTAAGGGAGAGGGTAAGGAGTCATTCCAATCCCGGGGGCGGAAAGACTTATCTTAGGGGGAAAAAAGGACAGGTACACACTCGCACACACACACATATCCATCCGCACATACACAGACACAAGCACACCTGAAATGAAAATGTTGTTGTTGTTGTTGTGGTCTTCAGTTCTGAGACTGGTTTGATGCAACTCTCCATGCTACTCTATCCTGTGCAAGCTTCTTCATCTCCCACTACCTACTGCAACCTACATCCTTCTGAATCTGCTTAGTGTATTGATCTCTTGGTCTCCCTCTACGATTTATACCCTCCACGCTGCCCTCCAATGCTAAATTTGTGATCCCTTGATGCCTTAAAAAATGTCCTACCAACCGATCCCATCTTCTAGTCAAGTTGTGCCACAAACTTCTCTTCTCCCCAATCCTATTCAATACCTCCTCATTAGTTACGTGATCTATCCACCTTATCTTCAGCATTCTTCTGTAGCACCACATTTCGAAAGCTTCTATTCTCTTCTTGTCCAAACTGGTTATCGTCCATGTTTCACTTCCATAAATGGCTACACTCCATACAAATACTTTCAGAAACGACTTCCTGACACTTAAATCTATACTCGATGTTAACAAATTTCTCTTCTTCAGGAACACATTCCTTGCCATTGCCAGTCTACATTTTATATCCTCTCTACTTCGACCATCATCAGTTATTTTGCTCCCCAAATAGCAAAACTCCTTTACTACTTTAAGTGTCTCATTTCCTAATCTAATCCCCTCAGCATCACCCGATTTAATTTGACTACATTCCATTATCCTCATTTTGCTTTTGTTGATGTTCATCTTATATCCTCCTTTCAAGACACTGTCCATTCCATTCAACTGCTCTTCCAAGTCCTTTGCTGTCTCTGACAGAATTACAATGTCATCGGCGAACCTCAAAGTTTTTATTTCTTCTCCATGAATTTTAATACCTACTCCGAATTTTTCTTTTGTTTCCTTTACTGCTTGATCAATATACAGATTGAATAACATCGGGGAGAGGCTACAACCCTGTCTCACTCCTTTCCCAACCACTGCTTCCCTTTCATGCCCCTCGACTCTTATAACTGCCATCTGGTTTCTGTACAAATTGTAAATAGCCTTTCGCTCCCTGTATTTTACCCCTGCCACCTTCAGAATTTGAAAGAGAGTATTCCAGTTAACGTTGTCAAAAGCTTTCTCTAAGTCTACAAATGCTAGAAACGTAGGTTTGCCTTTTCTTAATCTTTCTTCTAAGATAAGTCGTAAGGTGAGTATTGCCTCACGTGTTCCAACATTTCTACGGAATCCAAACTGATCTTCCCCGAGGTCCACTTCTACCAGTTTTTCCATTCGTCTGTAAAGAATTCGCGTTAGTATTTTGCAGCCGTGACTTATTAAACTGATAGTTCGGTAATTTTCACATCTGTCAACACCTGCTTTCTTTGGGATTGGAATTATTATATTCGTCTTGAAGTCTGTGGGTATTTCGCCTGTCTCATATCTCTTGCTCACCACATGGTAGAGTTTTGTCATGACTGGCTCTCCCAAGGCCATCAGTAGTTCTAATGGAATGTTATCTACTCCCGGGGCCTTGTTTCGACTCGGGTCTTTCAGTGCTCTGTCAAACTCTTCACGCAGTATCTTATCTCCCATTTCATCTTCATCTACATCCTCTTCCATTTCCATAATATTGTCCTCAAGTACATCGCCCTTGTATAAACCCTCTATATACTCCTTCCACCTTTCTGCCTTCCCTTGTTTGCTTAGAACTGGGTTGCCATCTGAGCTCTTGATATTCATAAAAGTGGTTCTCTTCTCTCCAAATGTCTCTTTAATGTTCCTGTAGGCAGTATCTATCTTACTCCTAGTGAGACAAGCCTCTACATCCTTACATTTGTCCTCTAGCCATCTCTGCTTAGCCATTTTGCACTTCCTGTCGATCTCATTTTTGAGACGTTTGTATTCCTTTTTGCCTGCTTCATTTACTGCATTTTTATATTTTCTCCTTTCATCAATTAAATTCAATATTTCTTCTGTTACCCAAGGATTTCTATTAGCCCTCGTCTTTTTACCTACTTGATCGTCTGGTGCCTTCACTACTTCATCCCTCAGAGCTACCCATTCTTCTTCTACTGTATTTCTTTCCCCCATTCCTGTCAATTGTTCCCTTATGCTCTCCCTGAAACTCTCTACAACCTCTGGTTCTTTCAGTTTATCCAGGTCCCATCTCCTTAAATTCCCACCTTTTTGCAGTTTCTTCAGTTTCAATCTGCAGTTCATAACCAATAGATTGTGGTCAGAATCCACATCTGCCCCTGGAAATGTCTTACAATTTAAAACCTGGTTCCTAAACCTCTGTCTTACCATTATATAATCTATCTGATACCTTTTAGTATCTCCAGGATTCTTCCAGGTATACAACCTTCTTTTATGATTCTTGAGCCAAGTGTTAGCTATGATTAAGTTATGCTCTGTGCAAAATTCTACAAGGCGGCTTCCTCTTTCATTTCTTCCCCCCAATCCATATTCACCTACTATGTTTCCTTCTCTCCCTTTTCCTACTGACGAATTCCAGTCACCCATGACTATTAAATTTTCGTCTCCCTTCACTACCTGAATAATTTCTTTTATCTCGTCATACATTTCATCAATTTCTTCATCATCTGCAGAGCTAGTTGGCATATAAACTTGTACTACTGTAGTAGGCATGGACTTTGTGTCTATCTTGGCCACAATAATGCGTTCACTGTGCTGTTTGTAGTAGCTAACCCGCACTCCTATTTTTTTATTCATTATTAAACCTACTCCTGCATTACCCCTATTTGATTTTGTATTTATAACCCTGTAATCACCTGACCAAAAGTCTTGTTCCTCCTGCCACCGAACTTCACTAATTCCCACTATATCTAACTTAAACCTATCCATTTCCCTTTTTAAATTTTCTAACCTACCTGCCCGATTAAGGGATCTGACATTCCACGCTCCGATCCGTAGAATGCCAGTTTTCTTTCTCCTGATAACGACGTCCTCTTGAGTAGTCCCCGCCCGGAGATCCGAATGGGGGACTATTTTACCTCCGGAATATTTTACCCAAGAGGACGCCATCATCATTTAATCATACAGTAAAGCTGCATGTCCTCGGGAAAAATTACGGCTGTAGTTTCCCCTTGCTTTCAGCCGTTCGCAGTACCAGCACAGCAAGGCCGTTTTGGTTAATGTTACAAGGCCATTACAAGGCCAGATCAGTCAATCATCCAGACTGTTGCCCCTGCAACTACTGAAAAGGCTGCTGCCCCTCTTCAGGAACCACATGTTTGTCTGGCCTCTCAACAGATACCCCTCCGTTGTGGTTGCACCTACGGTACGGCCATCTGTATCGCTGAGGCACGCAAGCCTCCCCACCAACGGCAAGGTCCATGGTTCATGGGGGGGGGGAGGGGGGGGGAGAATGAAAATAAAAATATATGGGGAGAGATAAAGGTGAACTAGAAAGCAACTGGAGATCTGGTGTGAAAAAAGTGTTGGTTAAAGCTGGGCTGTGTTGATCCTGTGGTGAACCTGGGTTGGTGGACAACGATGTGCATAAGGGTTAGGTGGTTGTGTTGTGTTGCCGTCAGAACACGTTAAAGGATTAAAAGGTGGAGAAATTTGGGAAAATTTCGAAAAAACTATACGTGTAAATGTATTAAAAGGAATTTTGTGCGTATGTTTGTGTGTCTATCGACGTGCCAGCACTTTCGTTTGGTAAGTCACACATCTTTGTTTTTAGATATATTTTTCCCACGTGGAATGTTTCCCTCTATATATACAGAGGGAAAAATATATGTAAAAACAAAGATGATGTGACTTACCGAATGAAAGCGCTGGCAGGTCGATAGACACACAAACAAACACAAACACACACACAAAATTCAAGCTTTCGCAACAAACTGTTGCCTCATCAGGAAAGAGGGGAAGGAGAGGGAAAGACGAAAGGATGTGGGTTTTAAGGGAGAGGGTAAGGAGTCATTCCAATCCCGGGAGCGGAAAGACTTACCTTAGGGGGAAAAAAGGACAGGTATACACTCGCACACACGCACATATCCATCCACACATATGTCTGTATATGTGTGGATGGATATGTGCGTGTGTGCGAGTGTATACCTGTCCTTTTTTCCCCCTAAGGTAAGTCTTTCCGCTCCCGGGATTGGAATGACTCCTTACCCTCTCCCTTAAAACCCACATCCTTTCGTCTTTCCCTCTCCTTCCCCTCTTTCCTGACGAAGCAACCGTTCGTTGCGAAAGCTTGAATTTTGTGTGTATGTTTGTGTGTCTATTGACCTGCCAGC
The DNA here is from genome assembly GCF_023898315.1 of Schistocerca nitens. Lineage (NCBI taxonomy): Eukaryota > Metazoa > Arthropoda > Insecta > Orthoptera > Acrididae > Schistocerca > Schistocerca nitens. The sequence goes on along the minus strand of NC_064621.1, from coordinate 541,847,647 downwards.
CCTTTTGTTTCGTTAGTCTCATCATCTTTGTTTTTAGATATAGTTTTCCCACGTGGAATGTTTCCCTCTATATATATATATATATATATATATATATATATATATATATATATATATATATATATATATCACAGATGTTTGAGACTTGAAAATGTCTCTGAATCATATAGTTTGATTCCCTCAATTATTTATTTATTTACAATATTGGCTGACTTTATTTATGTGAGATCAATGATGTGTTTAAATCATTTTAATGAAACAAGTCTGTTCTTGGGCAAAAAGAGCAGTGAGGCCACACACACAGAGCCAAACAAGCCTCCTAAGGGAGCCTCAACACACAGAGAGAAAGTCAACGATTATTTGTGATTGCTACTTGTGATGCAGCTCTTCAGGCTACTCTATCCCGTGCAAGCCTCTTCATCTTCGAGTAACTACTGCAACCTACATCCTTCTGAACCTGCATATTGTATTAAAGTCTTGGTCTCCCACTCGTTTTTCAGCCTCCACGCTTCCCTCCAATACTGAATTGGTATCCCTTGATGCCTCAGAACATGTCCTACCAACCAATACCTTCTTCTAGTCAAGTTGTGCCACAAATTCATCTTCTCTGCAATTCTATTCAGTACCTCCTGATTTAGTTATGTGATCTACCCAGCTAATCTTCGCATTCTTCTGTAACATCACATTTCAAAAGCTTCTATTCTCTACTTGTCTGAACTGTTTATAATCCATTTTTCACTTCAATACATGGCTGCAATCCATACAAATACTTTCAGAAAAGACTTCCTGACACTTAAATCTATACTCGATGTTAACAAAAATTTTTTTCTTGAAGAATTCTTTCCTTGTCATCATCAGTCTACATTTTATATCCTCTTTACTTCGACCATTATTAGTTATTTTGCTGCCCAAATAGCTAAACTTATCTACTACTTTAAATGTCTCATTTCCTAATCTTATTCCCACAGCATCACCTGATTTAATTTGACAACATTCCATTATCCTCGTTTTGCTTTTGTTGATGTTCACTTTATATCCTCCTTTCAAGACACTGTCCATTCCATTCAACTGCTCTTCCAGGTCCTTTGCTGTCTCTGCCATAATTACAATGTCATCGGCAAACCTCAAAGATTTTTTTCTTCTCCATGGATTTTAATTCCAACTCCAAATTTTTCTTCTGTTACCTTTACCACTTGCTCAATACACAGATTGAATAAAATCATGGATAGGCTACAACCCTGTTTCACTCCCTTCCCAACCACTGCTTCCCTTTCATGCCCCTCAACTCCTATAACTGCCATCTGCTTTCTGTACAAATTGTAAATAGCCTTTCGCTCCCTGTATTTTACCCCTGCCACCTTCAGAATTTGAAAGAGAGTATTCCATTCAACACTGTCAAAAGCTTTCTCTATGTCTACAAATGCCAGGAACATAGGTTTGCATTTCCTTAACCTATCTTCTAAGGTAAGTCGTAGGATGAGTATTACCTCGCATGTTCGAATATTTCTACAGAATCCAAACTGATCTTCCCCAAGGTTGGCTTCTACCAGTTTTTCCATTCGTCTGTAAAGAATTCGTGTTAGTATTTTGCAGCCGTGACTTATTAAACTGTTATTTGCTAATTTTCACACCTGTCAACATCTGTTTTCTTTGGGGTTGGAATTTTTTTTTTTTCTTCTTGATGCCTGAGGGTATTTTGCCTGTCTCATACATCTTGCTCACCAGATGGAAGAGTTTTGTCATGGCTGGCTCTCCCAAGGCTATCAGTAGTCTAATGGAATGTTGTCTACTCCCGGGGCCCTGTTTTGACTTAGATCTTTCAGTGCTCTGTCAAATTCTTCACGCAGTATCATATCTCCCATGTCATCTTCATTTATGTCCTCTTCCATTTCCATAGTATGCCCTCAAGTACATCGCCCTTGCATAGACCCTCTATTTACCCCTTCCACCTTTCTGCTTCCCCTTTTTTGCCTAGGATTGGTTTTCCATCTGAGCTCTAGGTATTCATACATGTAATTGTCTTTTCTCCAAAGGTCTTTTCAATTATCCTGTAGGCAGCACCTATCTTATCCATCTTACTCCTAGTGATATATGCTTCTACATCATTATATATGTCCTCTAGTCATTCCTACTTTGCCCATTTGCATTTCCTGCCAATCTCACTTTTGAGACATTTATATTCATTTTCACCTGCTCCATTTTCCTTTCATCAATTAAATTACATATCACTTGTGTTACCCAAGGAAATCCACTAACCCTTACCTTTTTACCTACTTGACCTTCAGCTGCTTTCACTGTTTCATCTCTCAAAGCTACCTGTTCTTCTTCTATTGTATCCCTTTCCCCTGTTATTGTAAATTGTTCTCTAATGCTCCCTCTGAAACTCTGTACAACCTCTGGTTCTTTCAGTTTATCCAGGTCCCATCTCCTTAAATTTCAACCTTTTTGCAGTTTCTTCAGGTTTAATTACATTTCATGACCAATAAATTGTGGTCAGAGTCCACATCTGCCCTGAAAATGTCTTACAATTTAAGACCTGGTTTGCTAAATCTCTGTCTTACCATTATCTTATGGCAGCAAGAGAGGGGAAGAAAACCAATGTGCACTCCATCTACAGGTGGTCGCTCATGTCGGCACCAATGATGTGTGTCGCTATGGATCGGAGGAAATCCTCTCTGGCTTCCGGCGGCTATCTCATTTGGTGAAGACTGCTAGTCTCGCTAGCGGGATGAAACCAGAGCTCACCATATGCAGCATCGTCGACAGGACTTTTAACGCCGGAAATGCATATCCTCCTATTTCCATCTATTAATTTTTCACTGTCATTAAGGACGATAAGTGAGGGGGAGGTTACAGACTGACTGCAGACCTTTGGTACAGAGCCGAGTGGAGGGTCTGAATCAGAGGCTGAGACAGTTCTGCAACCGTGTGTGCTGCAGATTCCTCGACTTGCGCCATAGTGTGGTGGGGTTTAGGGTTCCGCTGGATAGGTCAGGAGTCCACTACACGCAGCAAGCGGCTACACGGGTAGCAGGGGTTGTGTGGCGTGGACTGGGCGGTTTTTTAGGTTAGATGGCCTCGGGCTAGTATAGAAAGGGCAGCAGCCTCAAAGGGTGCGGGGCAAAGTCAGGATATGTGGGGGCCAAGCAGAAATTGGTATTGTAATTGTAAACTGTCGAAGCTGCATTGGTAAAGTACCGGAACTTCAAGCGCTGATAGGAAGCACCTAAGCTGAAATCGTTATATGTACAGAAAGCTGGCTGAAGCCAGAGATAAATTCTGCCGAAATTTTTACAAAGGCACAGACAGTGTTTAGAAAGGATAGATTGCATGCAACCAGTGGTGGCGTGTTTGTCGCTGTTAGTAGTAGTTTAACCTGTAGTGAAGTAGAAGTGGATAGTTCCTGTGAATTATTATGGGTGGAGGTTACACTCAAAGAACTGAGCTAGGTTAATAGTTGGCTCCTTTTACCGACCTCCTGACTCAGCAGCATTAATGGCAGAACAACTGAGAGAAAATTTGGAATGCATTTCACATAAATTTTCTCAGCATGTTATAGTCTTAGGTGGAGATTTCAATTTACCAGATATAGGCTGGGACACTCAGATGTTTAGGACGTGTGGTAGGGACAGAGCATTGAGTGACATTATACTGAGTGCACTATCCGAAAATTACCTCGAGCAATTAAGCAGAGAACCGACTCGTAGAGATAACATCTTGGACCTACTGATAACAAACAGACCCGAACTTTTTGACTCTGTAAGTGCAGAACAGGGAATCAGTGATCATAAGGCCGTTGCAGCATCCCTGAATATGGAAGTTAATAGGAATATAAAAAAAGGAAGGAAGGTTTATCTGTTTAGCAAGAGTAATAGAAGGCAGATTTCAGACTACCTAAAAGATCAAAACGAAAATTTCTGTTCCGACACTGACAATGTTGAGTGTTTATGGAAAAAGTTCAAGGCAATCGTAAAATGCGTTTTAGACAGGTACGTGCCGAGTAAAACTGTGAGGGATGGGAAAAACCCACCGTGGTTCAACAACAAAGTTAGGAAACTACTGCGAAAGCAAAGAGAACTTCACTCCAAGTGTAAACGCAGCCAAAACCTCTCAGACAAACAGAAGCTAAACGATGTCAAAGTTAGCGTAAGGAGGGCTATGCGTGAAGCGTTCAGTAAATTCGAAAGTAAAATTCTATGTATCGACTTGACAGAAAATCCTAGGAAGTTCTGGTCTTACGTTAAATCAGTAAGTGGCTCGAAACAGCATATCCAGACACTCCGGGATGATGATGGCATTGAAACAGAGGATGACACACGTAAAGCTGAAATACTAAACACCTTTTTCCACAGCTGTTTCACAGAGGAAGACCGCACTGCAGTCCCTTCTCTAAATCCTCGCACAAACGAAAAGCTGACATCGAAATAAGTGTCCAAGGAATAGAAAAGCAACTGGAATCACTCAACAGAGGAAAGTCCACTGGACCTGACGGGATACCAATTCGATTCTACACAGAGTACGCAAAAGAACTTGCCCCCCCTTCTAACAGCCGTGTACCGCAAGTCTCTAGAGGAACGGAAGGTTCCAAATGATTGGAAAAGAGCACAGGTAGTCCCAGTCTTCAAGAAGGGTCGTCGAGCAGATGCGCAAAACTATAGACCTATATGTCTGACGTCGATTTGTTGTAGAATTTTAGAACACGTTTTTTGCTCGCGTATCGTGTCATTTTTGGAAACCCAGAATCTACTCTGTAGGAATCAACATGGATTCCGGAAACAGCGATCGTGTGAGACCCAACTCGCTTTATTTGTTCATGAGACCCAGAAAATATTCGATACAGGATCCCAGGTAGATGCTATTTTCCTTGACTTCCAGAAGGCATTCGATACAGTTCCGCACTTTCGCCTGATAAAGTAAGAGCCTACGGAATATCAGACCAGCTGTGTGGCTGGATTGAAGAGTTTTTAGCAAACAGAACACAGCATGTTGTTATCAATGGAGAGACGTCTACAGACGTTAAAGTAACCTCTGGCGTGCCACAGGGGAGTGTTATGGGACTATTGCTCTTCACAATATATATAAATGACCTAGTAGATAGTGTCGGAAGTTCCATGCGGCTTTTCGCAGATGATGCTGTAGTATACAGAGAAGTTGCAGCTTTAGAAAATTGTAGCGAAATGCAGGAAGATCTGCAACGGATAGGCACTTGGTGCACGGAGTGGCAACTGACCCTTAACATAAACAAATGTAATGTATTGCGAATACATAGAAAGAAGGATCCTTTATTGTATGATTATATGATAGCGGAACAAACACTGGTAGCAGTTACTTCTGTAAAATATCTGGCAGTATGCGTGCAGAACGATTTGAAGTGGAATGATCATATAAAATTAATTGTTGGTAAGGGGGGTACCAGGTTGAGATTCATTGGGAGAGTCCTTAGAAAATGTAGTCCATCTACAAAGGAGGTGGCTTACAAAACACTCGTTCGACCTATACTTGAGTATTGCTCATCAGTGTGGGATCCGTACCAGATTGGGTTGACGGAGGAGATAGAGAAGATCCAAAGAAGAGCGGCGCGTTTCATCACAGGGTTATTTGGTAACCGTGATAGCGTTACGGAGATGTTTAGCAAACTCAAGTGGCAGACTCTGCAAGAGAGGCGCTCTGCATCGTGGTGTAGCTTGCTCACCAGGTTTCGAGAGGGTGCGTTTCTGGACGAGGTATCGAATATATTGTTTCCCCCTACTTATACCTCCCGAGGAGATCACGAATGTAAAATTAGAGAGATTCGAGCATGCACGGAGGCTTTCAGACAGTCGTTCTTCCTGTGAACCATACGCGACTGGAACAGAAAAGGGAGGTAATGACAGTGGCACGTAAAGTGCCCTCCGCCACACACCGTTGGGTGGCTTGCGGAGTATAAATGTAGATGTAGATATAGATATTATCTATCAGGTGTTTCCAGGCCTCACCCACATATAAAACCTTCATTCAAGATACTTAAACCACAGGTTAGGTATGATTAAGTTATGCTCTGTGCAAAATTCTACCAGGCAGTTTCCTCTTTCATTTCTTACCGTATTCACCTACTAATTTTCCTTTTCTTCCTTTTTCTACTATCGAATTCCAGTCCCCCATGACTATTAAATTTTTGTCTGCCTTAACTATCTGAATAATTTCTTTTATTGCATCACATATTTCTTCAATCTCTTCATCATCTGTGGAGCTAGTTGGCATTCAAACTTTTACTAGTGTGGTAGGCATGGACTTAGTGTCTAACTTGGCTACAAAAACGCTTTCACTACACTGTTCGTAGTTGCTTATCCGCGTTTCTATTTTTTTTATTCATTATTAGTTGAGGACCAATTGGATGAAAATCAGTGTGGGTTTAAGCATCTTAGAGGTTGTCAGGACTAGATCTTTAGCTTACGGCAAATAATGGAGAAGTGTTATGAATGGAACAGGGAATTGTATCTATGCTTTATAGATCTAGAAAAGGCATATGATCTGGTTCCTAGGAGGAAGTTGTTGTCTGTTCTACGAGATTATGGAATAGGAGGCAAACTTTTGCAAGCAATTAAAGGTCTTTACATGGATAGTCAGGCAGCAGTTAGAGTTGACGGCAAATTGAGTTCAAGGTTCAGAGTAGTTTCAGGGGTAAGACAAGGCTGCAACCTGTCTCCACTGTTGTTCATATTATTTATGGATCATATGTTGAAAACAATAGACTGGCTGGGTGAGATTAAGATTTGCGAACACAAAATAAGCAGTCTTGCATATGCGGATGACTTAGTTGTGATGGCAGATTCGATTGAAAGTTTGCAAAGTAATATTTCAGAGCTAGATCAGAAATGTAAGAACTATGGTCTGAATATTAGCATCTCCAAAACGAAAGTAATGTCGGTGGGAAAGAAATATAAACGGATTGAGTGCCAAATAGGAGGAACAAAGTTAGAACAGGTGGACGGTTTCAAGTAGTTAGGATGCATATTCTCACAGAATGGCAACATAGTGAAAGAACTGTAAGCGAGGTTTAGCAAAGCTAATGCAGTGAGTGCTGAGCTACCATCTACTCTCTTCTGCAAGAAGGAAGTCAGTACCAAAACTAAGTTATCTGTGCACTGTTCAATCTTTCGACCAACTTTGTTGTATGGGAGCGAAAGCTGGGTGGATTCAGGTTACCTTATCAACAAGTGTGAGGTTACAGATATGAAAGTAGCTAGGATGATTGCAGGTACTAGTAGATGGGAACAATGGCAGGAGGGTGTCCACAATGAGGAAATCAAAGAAAAACTGGGAATGAACTCTATAGATGCAGCAGTCAGGGAGAACAGGCTTAGATGGTGGGGTCATGTTACACGCATGGGAGAAGCAAGGTTACCCAAGAGACTCATGGGTTCAGCAGTAGAGGGTAGGAGGAGTCGGGGCAGACCAAGGAGAAGGTACCTGGATTCGGTTAAGAATTATTTTGAAGTAATAGGTCTAACATCAGAAGAGGCACCAATGTTAGCACTGAATAGGGGATCATGGAGGAATTTTATAAGGGGGGCTATGCTCCAGACTGAACGCTGAAAGGAATAATCAGTCTCAAATGATGATGATGATGATTATTATTAAACCTAATTGCATTACATATATTTGAGTTTTTATTTATAATGCTGTATTCACCTGACCAAAAGTTTTATTCCTCTTGCTATCAAACTTCACTAATTCCAACTATGTCTAACTTTAACCTATCCATTTCCCTTTATAAACTTTCTAATCTACCTGCCCGATAAAGGGGTCTAACACTCCATACACCAATCCGTAGAAGGACAGATTTGTTTCTCATGATAATGGCGTCCTCCTGCGTAGTCCCCACCCCGAGATCCAAATGGGGGATTATTTTACCTCCAGAATTTTTTACCCACAAGGATGCCACCATCATTTAACCGTACAGTAAAGCTGCATGCCCTCAGGAAAAATTACAACTGTAGTTTCCTCTGCTTTCAGCCGTTCACAGTACCAGCACAGCAAAGCTGTTTTGATTAATGTTACAAGGCCAGTTCAATCAATCATTCAGACTACTGCCCCTGCAACTACTGAAAAGGCTGCTGCCCCTCTTCAAGAACCACATGTTTGTCTGGCCTCTCAACAGATACCCCTCCGTTGTGGTTGCACCTATGGTACAGCTATATGTGTCGCTGAGGCATGCAAGCCTCCCCACCAATGGCAAGGCCCATGGTTCATGGTTTTTATAAATACAAAACATACACAAATAGAATACTACAATTTGTTGCACAATTTAACATTTGCTGTGTCATACACAAAATAATATCTCACAGGCCATACCTACTGTAAAAACGGAAATGGACTGACACTACATATGACACGGTGATGACATTCAACTGACTTAATTTATGATTCACATATGATCTTATGACTCTCTGCAGTCCAATGACATGCACACATGAAACATGAGGATCATTTTAAAAGTAAATAATGATTTTTTTTCTCTAGATATTTTTGTTCACAACAATGAAAGAAAATTTATTTTACAACATGCTTTTATAAGATCTGCGACCCTGCTGTTGAGGTGGGACAAAAACTGCATGGGTCATCACATCTATAAACATTCTTTACTTCTAGAACAATCATTTGTTAAAACCATATGGGACACTGCACAAAACCTCTGGAACCATAGAACAGCATCTCAAGGTAATGTGAGTGCTGTCCAAGCTTCCCGCTCAGTGACACAGATACAAATTACTGCCTCTGAGATTAAGAACAAATTGATCAGTCTCATAGCTCAAACAAAGTTGAACAATCTAGTGTCAACAGGGGAAAAATATATGTAGTGGATACAGTGGATTATAGTACTAATCGCTCCTGAGCACCTCAGGTTTTTTTCATACAAATAGACACTGGATGATGTATGCAGCCTCTCAGTACAGGTGCTTATTCCCAAAACGCAGCAAATGCTGATAACCCCAATGTTGAGTGCCATAAGGAAACAAACAAAAACTAACCCCCCCCCCCCCCCCTTCTGAGCACAAATTCAGAGACTAATCCTGTTACTGCTTAAATAATTGCAAAAAAAATTAAGGTCCTACAAGAAGAGTTATTGAAGTGAGTCAGTGTTACCATATGTTAACTGTACGTAGGCCCGTTTCAGAAGGGGGGGGGGGGGGGGCAAAGAGTGGAGGATCAAGCCCAGCTGTCATGGAGAGCCACAGGGAAAGGAGCCATATGAGGGAATACGCCATGTCTGGCACCTGCAGTGCTAGCATCATAAACTGTGCTTCATGCTTCCATGAAAACAGAAGTAAAAAATCACTTAAACGCTGTTTGTAAACGAAAGTGAAATCATTACATGTATTGACACATTTAGTAAAGACCCCAACTAAGGCAATTATGTGCACTTCTCACAAGTGAAAGTAAACAGTACCAATTACAGTGGTTAACACACTGTACTCTATTTCTGTAATGTGTAAAAAATTTCTTAAGGTTCTGTGATCACGAAAAGAAAAAAAAAATATTGTTAATTGTTAAGCTAGGGATATACCTTTTCATTTCACTTTTGATACCATGTGAACTTCAACAGTTGAACTTTGCTGAATTATATGACATTGTACAGTGAGTACTAGAAACCTAAACACGATTTTTTGCCTTGTCAGTTTACCATGCCATAAAGAAAAAAATAATTATTAATCTCAATACTGAACCACTTGACCAGAGAGGATGGACTCACTGTGGTGTTTCTGGGTGGCCAGGTTTCGCAGCGACAGAAGGAGCCGGGGGTGGGGCAGTTGGGGCAGATGGAGCAGGAGCAGGAGCAGGGCCAGGGGGCGGTGCCCCAGCCGAAGCCGGCACTTCCACAGACTTCCAGTCCTCTCCCTGAGCCACCATCAGAGCTATCAGCGTCCCCACCTTGACATCAGCTGTGTTCTCTGGAACCTGTAAAATAATTCGTACTTGTTATTTGATCCACAACAGTAAAAGGCTCTGTCACTGTTTAGAATTACAACACTGCCTCTACTTTACTACAACAATTCCAAGTTTAAGCTCACCTTTAGTCTAAAAAGTACATCTTCGTGCAAATTGCTCGTTGTTTCTCCTCTACAACGAATGCATACAAATATACAGACTCAAATCATTTCTTGAAAAGTTGTGCTACTTAGATGTAGGGAAACAATTTACTTTTTCTAAAATTGTGCAGAATATATGACACTTTGAAAACACTGCACTGACCCAAAAGCTGGTGAGCATGTGAAACATATGGTTGCGATTTTCAAAAAGAAAACTGAGTCAGTTAGAAACAAAACATACTCAGTTTAATTAGGCTAGACACAAGTACAATTGATGATCATTTGCCAGCTAAATACACAAAGCTGGAACTGCAGTTCAGCAGCCTGACTATGGTGAGTGGTTGTGTCAGGTCCAGTGGGAGAGGGGAAAAAGGAGGTGGTTAGCCATGAGGGAGAGTTGGGGAAGGTGGCTGACAGTTCAGATGAGAATAGGGATAGGAGTGTGACACTGGCACCTGTTAATTTATAAGCACATGATGATGATGATGATGATGATGATGATACGGAGGAATCAAATGGAAGGATATGACACAACAGAGGAAACAGAGACTGGTGGGAAGAGCGTGTGGGTGCAGGATTAGCGAAGTTAGGTTCCTGCAGCAGGGTAAAGGTGCATGTGGGGCTGGGACTAGTGGAGACAGAGACTTGTAAGATTACAGGAATGAAGTACATGTGGCATGGACAACTCCCATATATGTAGCTCAGAAATGATGGTGTTGGGGAGTTACGATCCAGGTGGCACAGGTTGAGAAGCAGACACTGAAACTGAGCATGTTATGTTCAGCAGTGTGTTCTGCCACTGGATGGTCTGGTCTGCTCTAACACACAGTTTGGCAGTGGCTATTAATTCAGGCAAACAGCTGGTTGCTGCTTATGTCCACATAAAATGCTGTGTAGAAATTGCAGCAGAGCTGGTATATGACACAGCTGGTTTCACAGGTAGCACTGCCTCCAATAGGACAGGATACGCTTGTGACAACACTGGAGTGGGATGTGCTGAGTCTTGCCCCTGGTCTTCATCAGAGATATGACCCATCCGGCAAGAGATTTGGAGTGGGTGTGACCTAAGAACACAGCAGTCTTACCCTATCCCAGGAGAGGTAGGACCATCTGTGAAAGCAACCATGCCATGTTATCAGCTCTGCTGCCTCTCCCTTCCAAATTCCAATCCTGAGTATCAGCTGACCACTCCAATCGGTCAGCCACCCTTCTACAACCCACCCTACCATTCTCTGCCTCCTTTCTCCATGTGAGACAAACTCTCTCTCTCTTCTGTGTGTGTGTGTGTGTGTGTGTGTGTGTGTGTGTGTGTGTGTGTGAACATGAACTCTACCTTAAAAAAGGATTCATCCAAAAGCTGACAAGATTTCTTTCTTCTGTATGTGCCTGTAAGGAAGGAAGATTAAAGTTTAACATCCCATCAACAGCGCAGTCATTAGAGACTGAGAACAAGCTCGGATTACTGAAGGATGGGAAAGGAAACGGCTGTGCCCTTTGCCAAAGAAACCATCCCGGCAATTTCCTGGGGCATTGAGGAAAATCACAGAAACCACAATCTGGATTGCTGGACGGGGATCTGAATCATTGTCCTCAACATCTCTAGTTTTATTTGAATTATAAATATAATTATAATAAATGAACCACAACAGTTTTACAAATCACTCACTTTAAAACAGCAGTGGCACTAGCCACTGCTATGTCAAAAATTAAAAACTATATCACCCAGAATGAACTTGAATAGCTCTTAACAGAAACACCTAAAAATAAGCTAGCAGAGGAGAAGTGGGAATTGTTTACCAGGTGAAAGAGTGTAACAGCAAATGAAATGAGTTCCCACGCAAACTAGGCATTCTGTCTTATGGATACAAAGTGACCGTTTTAAGGGTGCAAGCCTTGGCATCGACTTCATAAATGAATAAGATCAGCTGTTATCTCTGATCTATTTAGTTATACATTAAAAAGATGATACCGGCCTATTCATAACTTTCAGTCTCCCAGCACAGTGTATGACTAATGCCCGAGTATAATGAAGAGCAAGTGGCAGGGTGCATCTAAGGGCCATTGTACACTGACCAGGCCTGCACGGCCTCTGATGGAATATGTAATTCCTAAGAGGGCTTGAATAGTGTCATAAACCACTATTGATACATAACGTCATGTCATGTATTTTTGCAATAAAAGTTGCCAGTCATTGAAGAGGGCTCAGGGTATGCACTTCTGTATCATGTATGTCTTTAGTGAGCAAATGATTAAGTGGAGTTGAAAGTGTTTGCAAACACTTTATAAAGAAGAAGTTTGCAAATTGTTGTGACTCGCCGATCTTTCAAAGTGCCGCCGCGCAGTTACACGCGTCCTCTACATGCGGCGCTGTCTGCCAGCGATGCAGCAGCTGCGCCACCTAAGCGGCCGGCCAGCCAGCCAGCGGCAGCTAGACTTGGACTCAGTGCTAATTTGACTGTTACCGTGTACACATGTCTTACTTTGTCTACTTGATCTGTGACTTACATGTATTGTGTCGTCTCTGAAATGTGTGTGTTCAACTTGACATTATAACAACTGGTGACGAGGATGGGATTTTTCTTTTCCATCGTTGACCCACAGACTTCCATGGCTACTTTAGAGCAACTATTGCAAGGTCTCATCGAACAGCAAACGCTTTCACAAATGCGATTTGTGATTTCGTCGCGGCATCCAATGCGGGGCGTCTCTCGTCGTTGTCTATACCTCCTTTTCCTCCTTAGGACGAGACGGCGGAAGACTGGTCTGATTACAAAAAACGTCTTCAACAGCACTTCTTGGAATTTCATGTCGCGGACGAACAAACATGTAAGTCTCTGTTCCTTTCATGGATTTCACCTCAAATGTATCGGTTGTTGGCGCAATTGGCTCCTTTGAAAGGTCCTGCGTCTTTGTCCTTTGCTGAAATGTGCTCACTTCTGTCCGTCTATTTTCAAAAGCAAACGCATGTGGTAGCCTCTCGTGTTGCCTTTTATCGTTGTCAAAAACAACCGAATCAATCCTATCGCGCTTGGGCTGCTGAACTTCACAGTCTCAGTCGAAAGTGTCAATTTGTTACTGACGTTCACAAAGAATCCTACGCCGATTCCATGGTACGGGATGCTATTATCCGGTTGGCGCCCGACAAAGAAGTTAGGCAACGTGCCCTTCAGTTGGCAAATCCAACTCTAGATGAAGCCCTATCCATCGTGCAGTCTTTTGAAATTTCTCGCGCCGCTGGAGTGCAAATAGAGGCGTCAGGGAAATACAACCTCTGTGCACTGTTGACGACGCGTGCGGCATGTCCCCACCGGCCGATGTGGCCACAGTACGCTCCCACGCGCAGCCTCGGCCTAACCGTAAACAACCCTCTAAGAAACTGCAGCAAAACCCCCGGCAACTTCCTTCATGTCCGCGGTGTTTTACGATACATTCATAGGAGGATTGTCCCCAATGTTGGGCCGTGTGTCACAATTGCAAAACGAAGGGTCATGTGTCTTCCATTTGCAAATCTGACCACATACATGATGTTCATGACCGTGATGCTGATTCTGTTTCTGTGTTGTCTGTCAATTGTACTTTGTCCCTTTCAGGGAAGTTATTCCTCACTGTCCAAATACTTGGTCGGGATGTTCGCATGCAGGTGGATACTGGTTCTGCTGTCACTATCATCAATTCTCAGACGTATCTTCAGTTGGGTTCTCCAACCCGATCACCTGTCACTAGGCAATTACGGACGTACAATAAACAGAAGATTTCTCTCTTGGGACAATTTGATGCTGAGGTATCTTACAAATCTGTCATTAGCACTGTTCCCATATTTGTGGTCGAGCATAGTAACGCGTAGAATCTTTTTGGTTTCGAAGCCTTTCGCGTTTTTGGGTTCTCTATAGACGACTGTCAATATTGTCTCTGACGCTATTCCTTACGCTCACTTGGATTCCTTGTCGCCGACATTTTTGTCCCTTTTTTCTACTGGGTTAGGCCGTGCAAATGAATTTGAAGCTCATATCACGCTCAAACCTACTGCTCGGCCTAAGTTCTTTTGGGCTTGGCCCATTCCTGTGGCCCTTCGTGATCGGGTCAAACGGGAGCTGGATCGTCTCACTGCTTCATGGGTCTTGCTTCCCGTCACTTCCAGTGAGTGGTCCTCTCCTGTCGTTGTCGTAGCTAAGCCCAATGGTGATATTCGTCTCTGTGGCGATTTCAAAGCCACTGTAAATGTTCAATGCCTCATCGACACTTACCCTATGCCCTGACCTGAAGAATTGTTCACTAAACTTGCTGGAGGCCAGTATTTTTCTAAAATTGACCTGTCAGAAGCTGCTTCCTGGCAGTTCCTGGTCCTTAACACGCCTTTCAGCCTCTATCAATACCAACGATTGCCATTCGGGGTTGCCAGTGCCCCTGCTCTCTTTCAGCGATTCTTGGAACAATTATTGCTCCCTGTCCCTTTGTGTATCAATTACATGGACGACATTGTTGTCAATGGCTACACCAGTGAAGAACACCTTCAGAATCTCCGCACACTTTTTCATGTCTTACAGACTGCCAGTCTTAAGTGTAATCTTCAGAAATCCAAATTTTTTCAGGCATCTATCACGTACTTGGGGTTTCAACTCTCTCGGAATGGTATTCGTCCGCTTCAGCAAACTGTCGCTGCGATCGATGCCCTTCCTCGCCCTACATCTGTTAAGGAACTGCAGGCCATCTTGGGGAAAATAGCATACTATCACAGGTTTTTACCGTCTGCGGCTTCGGTGGCTCAGCCGTTGCATCGCCTATTGCACAAAAACGTGCCCTTTCACTGGTCCGCGCCATGCGATGCAGCTTTCCAGAACCTGAAGACTATGCTGAAACAGGCCCCGTGCCTGGCTACTTATCGACCTGGCCAACATCTTGTTCTTGCCACGGGCACCTCTCAATACGGGGTTGGTGCAGTCCTAGCGCACCGTTTTTCTGAACAACCCATTGCTTATGCCTCCAAAACGCTCACGGATGCCCAACAAAAATATTCTCAAATTGAAAAAAAAAGCTTTGGCCATTATTTATGCTCTTCATAAGTTTGGTGTTTTTCCTTATGGATCCAAATTTCATCTTGTTACGGACCACAAACCACTTGTTTCCTTGCTCCATCCATCAACGTCGCTTCCCGACAAGGCTGCACACCGCCTCCAGTGTTGGGCTCTTTACTTGTCTCTTTTCAATTATGAGATTCATTTCCGGCCGACGGCTCAACATGCGAATGCTGATGCACTGTCTCGCCTTCCCATGGGTCCTGATCTGGCATTCGATAGGGACGAACTTTTGTGTTTCCACCTGGATGTCACCGAGCAGCGGGTTGTGGACGGGTTCCCCATCACCGTGGACTGGCTGGCGGCTGCTACGGGTTCTGATCCTACCCTCTCCCAGGTTTTAAGCTGTATTCAGAAGGGTTGGCCAGATCATCCGTCCGCTAAGACTTCCATTGCGGAACTACTATGCTTTGCGCTACCGCCTCACGGCTAGGGATGTGTTATCCTCCTTTCCACCGACAATCCTTTGCCGCGGGTTGTGGTACCTGCACCTTTGCGTGCGTCGATCTTGCGCCTCCTTCACTAAGGGCACTGGGGTGTCTCTCGCACAAAACCTCTGGCGCACCGTCATGTGTACTGGCCCGGCATCGACTCTGAAATCGCACACATGGTCGCTGCCTGAGGCCCTTGTGCTTCACAGGCCGCCACCCCGAAGTCATCTTTATCACCGTGGCCTTTGCCTGAGAAGCCCTGGGAGCGTATTTATGCTGACTTCAAGGGACCATTTTTAGGTACTTATTGGCTACTCGTAACTGACACCTACTCTAACTTTTCTTTCATTGTCCGTTGCACGTCGCCTACCACCGCGGCAACCACACATGCTCTAGCTCGCATTTTCTCTTTGGAAGGCCTTCCCTCTATTCTTGTTACTGATAATGGTCCGCAATTTGCCTCTTCCGAATTTGCGGATTTTTGTGCCCGTCACGGCGTCATGCATGTTACGGCCCGTCCGTTCCATCCACAGTCAAACGGTGAGGCTGAACGACTGGTCCGCACATTTAAGGCTGAGATGAGGAAACTCCTGACTTCTTCTGCTGCTGATGATGCACTTCTCCAATTTCTGGCTTCTTACCATTTCACCCCTATGGGCGACCACAGCCCGGCTGAGCTCTTACATGGCCGACAGCCCCGAACGCTACTTCATCTTCTGCGGCCTTCCACCTCGTGGCTGCGGGTGCCTTCGCTTGGCCGGTTCAACGCCGGCGACCTTGTATGGGTACGGGGATATGGTAGGCGGCCAAAATGGAGTCCTGGCCGCATCTTACGACACCGTGGCCGATGCCTGTATGAAATCCAGACGGACACGGGTGTTGCTGTGCGTCATTCGGACCAGCTTCAGCCTCGTGTGCCAGCACCGCCTGTTCTGAATGTCGCTACACCACCTTCAGCTCTACCTGACGCTCGGAATCTTGGTATCTCTCATTACTCACAACGCAGCCCTCTCACCATCATCTCAGTGCCAGCACAAGAACGGACGCCACCAGGAGACGTGCCCATGCAGGAACCGGATGACCATCATCTGTCGGAGCAACTCTACTCGCCTCCTTCTCCTATGGACGCCGACATATCGCCCATGTCTCCTGTTACAACAACCGGACTTGCCGCAAAGGGCAGATTGGTGCACAGGGACCCAGCAGATTCGACCCCTATGTCTCCTGTCATCTCGACCCATTATCATCGGGGACACTTCCGTCCGTACGGAAAGCCTCCTCCTCGAGATTTTACGGCCAGTCAAACAACACCTATGGACGTTAGCAATCTACAGGCCACCTCCATCAAGACCAGTGCAAAAAATTCAAAGGGGGGGGAAAAGTGTTGTGACTCGCCGATCTTTCAAAGTGCCGCCGCGCAGTTACACGCGTCCTCTACATGCGGCTCTGTCTGCCAGAGATGCAGCAGCCGCACCACCTAAGTGGCCAGCCAGCCAGCGGCCGCTAGACTTGAACTCAGTGCTGATTTGACTGTTACCGTGTACACATGTCCTACTTTGTCTACTTGATCTGTGACTTACATGTATTGTGTCGTCTCTGAAATATGTGTGTTCAACTTGACGTTATAACACAAATATTGATTCCAAGTACCGGGTTTTTGCTGGATGTGAAGGTCTGAAGCTAAAGCAAAGTGAGAGATTTGAGTGAGGATAATACTCAATACATGGTTGTAAAATAAAGCAGAAAAGTGGAAGAAACCAAAAGCAGTGTTCTATTAAGTAAAAAGCATTAAAAAGTGTAGGTTCTTTGCACAATATGAATTTTATTATTATTATTATTATTATTGTTGTTGTTGTTGTTGTTGTTGTTGTGAGTGACTCCTGGGATGTTCAATTGTATTTTGACGAGTTATTATGTAATGCATTGAGACCATATGTTGATGACATGTTATGAAGTAAAAACCAGTTATTATACCAACTGCATGACTGGAGGTTGAAAAGTGTAACAAAAATAAGCTCAGAAACAATCATATTCAACCCAGTGGAGATTACATAAATACTGCTAGGCAAACCTCTACACAGTCTGGTTAGGGTTAGGTAGAATAATGTGACCAAGATCTCTTTTATAAAGTAACTACTATGTAAATTTTTAGGTAAAATGTGACTGAGCTACAGTTTTATAATATAAATAATAGACTTTCGAAAATATTAAACACTAAATTAAATTAAGAAGACAGTTAAAAAACTGAATTTACACTCAAGGGGGAGGATTTTTTATTTATAATCCTGTATTTACTTGACCAGAAGTCTTATTCCTCTTGCTACCGAACATCACTAATTCCCACTATAACTTTCACCTATCCATTTCCCTTCATAAATTTTCTAATCTTCCTGCCCGATAACGGGATCTAACATTCCATCCACCAATCCGTATAAGGACAGTTTTGTTTCTCATGATAATGGCGTCCTGAGTAGTCCCCACCCCGAGATCCAAATGGGGGATTATTTTACCTCCAGAATTTTTTACCCACAAGGATGCCACCATCATTTAACCGTACAGTAAAGCTGCATGCCCTCGGGAAAAATTACAACTGTAGATTCCTCTGCTTTCAGCCGTTCACAGTACCAGCACAGCAATGCTGTTTTGGTTCATGTTACAAGGCCAGTTCAATCAATCATTCAGGGCACCTGCAACTACTGAAAAGGCTGCTGCCCCTCTTCAAGAACCACATGTTTGTCTGGCCTCTCAACAGATACCCCTCCGTTGTGGTTGCACCTATGGTACAGCTATATGTGTCGCTGAGGCATGCAAGCCTCCCCACCAATGGCAAGGCCCATGGTTCATGGTTTTTATAAATACAAAACATACACAAATAGAATACTACAATTTGTTGCACAATTTAACATTTGCTGTGTCATACACAAAACAATATCTCACAGGTCATACCTACTGTAAGACTAGAAGAAGGGATACATTGATAAGATACATCCAGAGATAGCAGGGAACAGTTAATTTGGTAATGGAGGAAAGTGTGGGGGTAAACATTGTAGAGGGAGACCAAAGCTTGAACACAATAAGGAAGTTAAAGTAGGATTGCAGTAAGCATGCAGGGGTGAAAAGCCTTGCACAACACATTCTAGCATGGACAACTGCATAAAATCTGTCTTTGGACGATAATAACAAAAACAACCACCACAACTACTATGAACAGCTGAGAATCAAAGTAATAAAGTACTCTACAAACATAAAGCATCTTGGGAACTAACTAACAAACAATGTAAAACACAGAACCATTAAGTATTAGACATGACGGTAATGCAATGACACACACACACACACACACACACACACACACACACAGGCACAGGCACAGGCAGGCGCCCGTGCGCATACGCCCACACACACATCCCCTGCATCCACATCCTCTTCCCCACAGTCTCCCCTTTCATCTGTCCTGCCATCCCGCACCAATCCCTTAACCCATGTCACTGTGCACCACAAACTCACCAGTTTCAATGCCTGTGTGCCACATTTCTACTGCCCCCCCTTCCCATGTTCCTGCCTCGCTCACCTGCTGCTTCCCTCTGAGCAATCAGCCACTCTTCCCCAACATACCACGCCGCTCCTTGCCTCTTTCCTCCCCTCAACCACTCCTCCCGAGACTGCACATCACCACACTGTACTTGCCAAATGCATCAGTGTACGTGTATGTGTGTGTGTGTGTGTGTGTGTGTGTGTGTGTGTGTGTGTGTTAGCACACGTGCGTGCGCATGTGTGTGTATGCGTACGCGTGCACATCCCCTCTAGCTCAACAAAGAATTCATCCAAAAGCTAGCAATGTTTTCAGTCTTCCCTGTGTGCCTGTCGGTGATTCAATGTTTCCACTACCTTGTGAGTTGTTGCCTTTACTCCAAAATTGTTTATATTCTACCAGGACTTTCTGTACCTCATTGATGACTGCTTAAAACTGAGGGTGGTCAAATCAAGGTTTAAAAAGGGAAGTAAGGAAGACAGACATCATTTATCTCCATTTTCACCAGATATTTGAAAGTGCTACTCTGTCTCAGCTTAGTGGCTTCTTCATGAGATGCAAACTGCTTACACAATAACAAGTTTTCATGGAGAAGTTAACCACAAGGGCACAAAGAAAACTCTTTAATTAGATTTTCTGTTATTAGATTAGATTTACTTTCATTCCAATTGATCCGTAGTGAGGAGGTCCTCCAGGATGTGGAACATGTCAGAAAAACAACAATACATGACAAATATTTACAACTAAAACAAATAAGCTAATGTACCATTCCACAGGTCCCAAGTGGAATGATCGTCATTTTTTAATGAACACTAAGAGTCATTTTACAAATACTAATGCACTGAATTTAAAATAAAAAAGTTTTTATTTATTTATAAGGTAATAAACATGTAATACAACTGCTGTAATACTTATTTACAATGAACACATTACTGCACTGAAATGGTGCAGAAGTTAGATTATACTTACACACACGCACACACACACACACACACACACAAATTTTCAATGAACACATTACTGCACTGAAATTGTGCAGAAGTTATGTTGTACTTATATACAAATCAGTTGGTTTTACTAAGAAATTCATCACTGGAGTAGAAGGAGTTGGCCACCAATAAATCCTTTAGGCTTCTCTTAAACTGAATTTCATTGGTTGTTAAGCTTTTTATGGCTGCTGGCAAGTTATTGAAAATGTGTGTTCCTGAATAATGCACACCTTTTTGTACAAGACTAAGTGACTTTAAATCCTTGTGAAGATTATTCTTACTTCTAGTATTGATTCCATGAATTGAGCTGTTGGTTTGAAAAAGTGATATATTTTTAATGACAAATTTCATTAAGGAATAAATATATATGGAAGCAGTAGTTAGTATCCCTAGTTCCCTAAACAGGCTTATGGTCACTACTCCACAATAAATATCTTACTGTTAAAATAATATTTCAGATTTGAATTGGACTGATTTTGCTGCCCAAAACCAAAACATTAACAAGAGTGTAAAATTTGCATAAGCAACACATATACAAAGTAGATAATAAATACAGTACATATATAATTAAACTACAGGCTAATTAAAAATTATGTTCAAAGAATTCTTCCACGGTACAAAAATAATTTTGAATCAATAAATTACTTATAACTTTTTTAAACTTTTCCAGCTCTTAACTGAATATGGTAATTTATAAAATAATCTAATGGATATGAGTGTCAAGATGTATACAATTTTAGTATAAAGGCAGCAGTTTCCGGCTCTGGGGCCCCAACTCCGACTGCACCTGACATGAGCAGCTATCTGCTGGGGTATGTGGTGGGGGTATGGAGCTAGCAGGAGTGGGGAGCGAGTAGGATACCACGGCAGTGGTGGGGGAAAATGCTGTGCTGCCTGTAGGAGCATTCAGAGAGATGGTGGGGACAGGATACGGCTGATAGGTGCAGTGTGGGGTTGTTGTGTGGGGTTTGGAGGTGAAGGGAGAGGAGAAAAGTAGAGAAGGGGAAAAGAATAGTAGATGCACTGGTGGGATAAAGGCCAGTGTAGTGCTGGTGTGGAAGCAGGGAAGGGGAAGTGTACACAGAGGACAGGGAGGGATAAGTACATAGAGGACGGGGAATAGCGAAAGTTGAAGCCATGGGGGTTACAGGCACGAAGTACCGTATTTTATGGACTATAAGACACTACACATTATATGATGCATCCAAACTTTTAAGGAATTTTTTTAAAAAATAGCATTTTTACTATTTTTATCATTAGACTGCAAAGCCAGACTGAAAAACATCTTAGTTCATAAAACCGAACTGACCTTTAAGATCCCTGAAAATTGTCATCTAAAATTTCTTCTCCTCCTCCTTCCTCTTTGTCGTCACCATCATCCTCTTCATAGATAAAATGGTCTCCACTAACTTATGCTGCACTTCTTGAAAGATTTAACAACAATGTCTTGCCTCACTCTAGACCAACTGTTTTATCCGACACACTTGTTTGATAGTAGGTCATTTTCAAGCTCCCTGCGGTGAGAATTCATGTTGGGTTTCATTCATCATCCGCTTGTTCCGTTCCTCTCTCACGTACACTTTAAATGGTTTATCTATCAACACATCAAGAGGTTGCAACTGTAAAGTAAGTCCTCCCAGAATAACAGCAAGCTCTGTATTTCTCTGTACCAATTTCTCTTTCACATTGTTTTTCAAATCATTGCTAAACTCATATAGCACAAGAAGAGAACTCTCCTTCAATAAAGCACCTTTCCTTCTTTCCCACACACTGTTAATCCATAATTTCATACCAGCCTTTCCACCCAACCCTTGTCATGTATATGAGTTATTTCAGAAGGTTCTGGCATTGTTTTGCACTTAAAAATGATCATTTGGATTAAGTTTAGTACCATCAGCACAACACGAAAGGAAATTGTGCATTTTTTCATGTCCGCTTGTTTTTATAGTTACAGTTTTAACACCTTTCATGGCAATAATTCTGTTACTTGGCATGTCAAATGTCAGAGAAGTTTCATCCATATTCGCTATCTGGCTTAGTTCCACAGTGGTTGGTTGGTTGGTTGGTTTGTGGGATTTAAAGGGACCAGACTGCGATGGTCATCGGACCCTTTTTCCAAAAAATTAAAACCGCCCAAAGAGAATAAAAAACGAACAGCAGGAAAGACGTCAGACGACACAGGACGAGAAAGACTCCGACAGAGATCAGACAAAACAAAGTAAAACACACAGAGTGTGACGGTGGTTGGCCGACCATAGAGAAAAAAAGAGGAAAAGGCAACCACCAAGAACACATTAAAAACTCAGTTTAAAATCAGAGGCTAGAAGCCAGAATCAAAGCTAAAAAAAAAAAAAACACTCAGATGAAACTATAAAAACCCCCTGCCCGAATAAAATGCAAAACTAAGTCCACCATGGCAGAGTCATCTAGTAAAAGGGCAGGGAGCGTGTCAGGCAGTGCGAACGTCTGCCTGAGCACAGCTAAAAGCAGACACTCCAGTAAAATGTGCACCACAGATAAAACGGAGCCGCAGCGACACAGAGGCGGGTCCTCACGGCGCAATAAGTGGCCGTGTGTCAGCCGAGTGTGCCCAATGCGCAGCCGGCAGAGGACAACAGACTCCTTGTGAGAGACCCGCAAGGAGGAGCGCCACACACCGGTAGCCCCTTGATGGCCCGAAGTTTGTTGCGTGAAGGCAGGGCGCGCCAATCAGTGTCCCAAAGGTCCAGAATTTTGCAGCGTAGGAATGCTCGCAAATCTCTCTCTGGGAGGCCAACGTCCAGAGATGGTGCACTAGTCGCTTCTTTCGCCAGCCGGTCAACATTCTCGTTGCCGGGGATCCCAACATGGCCTGGGGTCCACACGAAGACCGCAGAGCGGCCGCAACGCGCAAGAGTATGCAGGGACTCATGGATAGCCATCACCAGATGGGAACAAGGAAAACACTGGTCGAGAGCTCGTAAACTGCTCAGGGAATCGCTACAGATAACGAAGGACTCACCTGAGCAGGAGCGGATATACTCTAGGGCTCGAAAGATGGCGACCAGCTCCGCAGTGTAAACGCTGCAGCCAGCCGGCAAGGAACGTTGTTCAGAATGGACCCCTAGAGTGAACGCATACCCGACACGACCAGCAACCATCGAACCGTCAGTGTAAACAATGCCAGAGCCCTGATACGTGGCCAGGATGGAATAAAAGCGGCGGCGGAAGGCCTCTGGAGGGACTGAGTCCTTCGGGCACTGTGCCAAGTCGAGCCGAAGGCAAGGGCGACGAACACACCATGGGGGTGTATGCAAAGTAGCCCGGAAAGGAGGTGGAACAGTGAAAACCTGAAGCCCAGAGAGAAGCTCTTTGACGCGGACCGCTATTGTACAACCAGAGCGGGGCCGACGTTCTCGCAGACGGATGACCGATCGCGGGAACAGGAGACGATAGTTAGGATGCCCGGGCGAGCTTAGAACATGGGCAGCATAAGCGGCCAGCAAACGTTGGCGTCGGAACCGCAGTGGAGGTACACCTGCCTCCACTAGTACGCTGTCCACAGGGCTGGTGCGGAAAGCACCAGTGGCAAGGCGTATCCCGCTGTGGAGAATTGGGTCCAGCACCCGTAACGCAGATGGGGATGCTGAGCCATAAGCCAGGCTCCCATAATCCAGGCGGGACTGGATTAACGCCTGGTAGAGCCATAACAGGGTAGAGCGGTCGGCGCCCCAGCGGGTGTGGCTCAAACATCGCAGAGCATTGAGATGCCGCCAACACGCCTGTTGGAGCTGGCGGATATGAGGCAGCCAAGTCAACCGGGCATCGAAAACCACCCCCAAAAACCTGTGGGTCTCCACCACAGCAAGCAGTTCGTCGGCAAGATAAAGCCGCGGCTCAGGATGGACTGTTCGGCGCCGGCAGAAATGCATAACGCGGGTCTTGGCTGCCGAAAACTGAAACCCATGCGCTACAGCCCAAGACTGCGCCTTACGGATAGCGCCCTGTAGCTGACGTTCAACAGCTGCAATGCCAGTAGAGCTGTAGTGAAGGCAAAAGTCGTCAGCATACAGGAAAGCAGAGACAGAAGTTCCCATGGCCGCAGCAAGCCCGTTAATGGCTATTAAAAACAGACAGACACTTAAAGCAGAACCCTGTGGCACACCGTTCTCCTGGACGTGGGAGGAACTATACGAGGCCGCGACTTGCACGCGGAAGGTACGACACGACAGAAAATTGCGGATAAAAATCGGCAGAGGACCACGAAGACCCCATCCATGAAGCGTAGAAAGGATGTGATGACGCCATGTCGTATCGTACGCCTTCCGCATGTCGAAAAAGACAGCGACCAGGTGCTGACGGCGGGCAAAGGCAGTACGGATGGCCGACTCCAGGCTCACCAGATTGTCTGTGGCGGAGCGGCCGTTACGGAACCCACCCTGAGACGGAGCCAGAAGGCCCCGAGACTCCAGTACCCAATTCAAGCGCCGGCTCACCATCCGTTCAAGCAACTTGCAAAGAACGTTGGTGAGGCTAATGGGACGGTAGCTGTCCACCTCCAGAGGGTTCTTTCCAGGTTTCAAAACGGGGATGACAATGCCTTCCCGCCATTGCGACGGAAACTCCCCCTCGACCCAAAGACGGTTGTAAAGATCGAGAAGGCGCCGCTGGCAGTCCACTGAAAGGTGTTTCAGCATCTGACAGTGGATGCCATCTGGCCCAGGAGCGGTATCAGGGCAAGCAGCTAGGGCACTGCGAAATTCCCACTCACTAAGTGGAGCATTGTAAGATTCTAGGTGGTTGGTGCGAAACGAAAGGCTCCGACGTTCCATCCACTCTTTAATGGAGCGGAAGGCCTGGGGGTAATTCGCAGAAGCGGAACTCATAGCAAAGTGCTCTGCTAAGCGATTTGCAATGACGTCGGAGTCAGTACAAACTGCTCCATTCAGTGAGAGCGCAGGGACGCTGACAGGTGGCCAATAGCCGTAGACGCGTCGAATCTTGGCCCAGACCTGCGATGGAGTGACATGGAGGCCAATGGTGGACACATACCGCTCCCAGCACTCCTTCTTGCCTTGGCGGATAAGGAGGCGGGCCCGCGCATGCAGCCGTTTGAAGGCGATAAGGTGGCCTATGGAGGGATGTCGCTTGTGACGCTGGAGCGCCCGCCGGCGATCTTTAATCGCTTCAGCGATCTCAGGCGACCACCAAGGCACAGCCTTCCGCCGAGGGGACCCAGAAGAACGGGGAATGGCAGATTCGGCGGCAGTAACGATGCCGGTGGTGACCGATTGAACCACCGCATCAATGTCATCAGTAGAGAGAGGCTCAAAAGCGGCAGTGGAGGAGAACAAGTCCCAGTCAGCCTTATTCATAGCCCATCTGCTAGGGCGCCCAGAAGAGTGGCGCTGTGGTAGTGACAAAAAGATCGGAAAGTGGTCACTACCACACAGGTCGTCATGCACACTCCATTGGACAGACGGTAAGAGGCTAGGGCTACAGATTGAAAGGTCAATGGCGGAGTAGGTGCCATGCGCCACACTGAAGTGTGTGAAGGCACCATCATTTAACAGCGAGAGATCGAGCTGCGACAAGAAACGCTCAACGATGGCGCCTCGACCTGTTGCCACTGACCTACCCCACAGAGGGTTATGGGCGTTGAAGTCGCCCAATAGCAAGAAAGGTGGCGGCAATTGGGCGACCAGTGCAGCCAGGACATGCTGCGAGACATCACCATCCGGTGGAAAGTAAACACTGCAGACGGTAACAGCCTGTGGCGTCCACACGCGTACAGCGACAGCCTCTAAAGGCGTCTGGAGAGGGACAGACTCGCTGTGCAGAGTGTGAAGGACATATATGCAGACGCCACCAGACACCCTTTCATAAGCTGCTCGGTTCTTATAATAACCCCGATAGCCACGGAGGGCGGGGGTTCGCATTGCTGGAAACCAAGTTTCCTGGAGAGCAATGCAGAAGAAAGGGTGAAGGCTGATAAGTTGGCGGAGCTCAGCTAGATGGTGGAAGAAACCGCTGCAGTTCCACTGGAGGCTGGTATTGGCCATTGTGGAGAAAGGCGTGACGGTACTGGGAAGGCAGATTACGCCGCTGGGTCACCTGCCACATCCGATGGAGCACCCGTGCAAGTGCTATCCATTGCGTCTGAGGGATCGGCGAGATCGAGGTCCTCAGCGGACGCAAGGATCTCCACCTCAACCTCAGATGCAGAGCTTTTATGTAGCGGTGGAGTAGGTGCCACCGCAGGGTCTTCAAGGTCGTTTTCTCTCGCTGTTCCTTTGGTTGCCGTTGGTGAGAGGGCTTATTGGAGTCAGTCTCTGGGACCAAAGTGGAACGTGAAGCCCGTCGACCAGCGACCTGTGGCTGCTTCAGCCACTGGCTGGTGTCTGCTGTGCCGCTGGTAGGAACCTGGGAAGGGAGTGACCCAAGGGATCCCTTCCGAGCGAGAGAAGCTGAAGAAGACTTACGCTTCTCCGGCTGAGAAGGGGGGACTGGTGTCCCCGATGGTTTAGTGGGTGCTGCTCCCGAGGTAGATGGTGTGGGAGCAACAGCAAGAGAAGGGGCCCCCATTGTCAAGGGGGCAGGTGAGGTCCTCTGATTCTGAGAGCTGACTGTATATCTTGCAGCTGAAGGAGCTGGAGCAGGAGTGACAGTGGAGGCATAAGATGACATCATGCGCACGGGATGTAGCCGTTCAAATTTCCGCTTAGCCTCAGTGTAAGTCAGTCGGTCCAGGGTCTTATATTCCATGATTTTGCGTTCTTTCTGTAAGACACTACAGTCCGGCGAGCAAGGGGAATGAGGCTCTCCACAGTTGACACAGACGGGAGGCGGAGCACATGGAGTATCGGGATGAGATGGGCGTCCACAATCTCGACATGTGAGGCTAGATGTACAGCGAGAGGACATGTGACCGAACTTCCAGCACTTAAAGCACCGCATCGGGGGAGGGATATAGGGTTTGACGTCACACCGGTAGACCATCACCTTGACCTTCTCTGGTGAGATATCACCTTCGAAGGCCAAGATGAAGGCACCGGTAGCTACCTGATTGTCCCTCGGACCCCGATGAACACGCCGGATGAAATGTACACCTCGTCGCTCTAAGTTGGCGCGCAGCTCGTCATCGGACTGTAAAAGGAGATCGCGGTGAAAAATAGTTCCCTGAACCATATTTAAGCTTTTATGGGGGGTGATAGTGACAGAAACATCCCCCAACTTCGTACAAGCGAGCAAGGCTCGTGACTGGGCAGAGGATGCCGTTTTTATTAAGACTGACCCTGACCGCATCTTGGACAAGCCCTCCACCTCCCCGAACTTGTCCTCTAAATGTTCGACAAAGAACTGAGGCTTCACAGACACACACGATTCCCCGTCAGCTCTGGTACAGACGAGATACCGGGGCGAATACCTGTTGCTCTCATTCATAGCCTTTCGTTCCTCCCATGGTGTGGCCAGGGAGGGGAATGATTTGGGGTCATACACATTAGCCTTAAAGTGAGCTTTGGAACGCTTAGAGACTGCTGACGGCTGGCCGCCAGCGAGAGATGATGTACCACGCTTCATTACGGGTCATCCACCCTGATGCCACCTACTCCGACCAAGGGCCCTCCCCACGGGCGCCACCCAGCCACAGCAAAGGCCACCTGGCAGGATGGCCATTGCCGGGAGTCCCGATGCCCCAGGGAGATGGGCATCTACTCCTTGGCATACGTGGGGAGGTTACGGCGCAGGCATCAGTAGAGCGATCCCTGTGTTGTCAGGGGGCTACAACCAAGAGGGTACATGGCGGCCCCACCACAACGGACTGGCTACCGTGCTGGATCTTAGGTGCAAAACTGTCAAGGTCGTCGTCGCAGATAAAAGAAACACTGCAGAGTGCAGCGTGGTAAGCGCCCAAGAGATCGAAAACGAGCGGGACACCATTGCAACGACGAGAAAGCCGGCTAAAGGTCTAATTGCACGACGGATACAGTGCACCATGTAAGGCGCCCTTCCCCAATTGGCTCGCTCTTCGGAATAATTTAGAAAGATGGAGGTCAAACCCGAGAGGGGACCTGCACATAAGGCCGAAACAGTTGAGACTCCTTTTAGTTGCCTCTTACGACAGGCAGGAATACCGCGGGCCTATTCTAACCCCCGAACCCGCAGGGGGGAGTTCCACAGTGGTTTTCTTTCAGTTTTGAATAATAAAATGATGAAAAAATAATATTCTCTCTTCATACTCTTGTGGCATTTTCTAAGGTATTTTGGTTCTGGTTCACCTGCTAAGTCTGTGACGCTTCATAAACCTATAGGCCAACCAATTCCCCCCTTAATGTCTGTTAAGTTCCACTGTACCACTAGCTTATGAGCATGTATTTGTATTATTTTTGTATTAATTCCACTGCCATTTTGACAGTGTCCTTCGATCCATTTCAATATGTACATCACCTTCTAGTTTTGACTATTTTGCATTCAGCCCTCTATTTGCACATTTAGTCTTCCTCATTTTTTTCCGTTCTTCTTTACTAGCTGACCAATCCCAAACGGCTTTTTCTGTTGGTGGGCGGCCGAAATGTTGCTCAGCTGCTATGTTTCCATATTCTTCTGCATATGCTATTACTTTTGATATATAGCCTGCATCCTATGAATGCCTTGTATTTCCACCCATTATCAAACTAGCTACTAACAAAAATATTATACTGTTACCAATATCACAAATCACTTTCAATTCAATACAATGGCACTGTGGACTGCAATGATGCATCACAGGCTAGACAGTGTTCTAGATTTGGATGGCGGGGCAGGAGGGAGACAGTGTTAGCAAGCTTGTGAATCCCGCAACTCATGTTCAACACATGGGTGCACTGCTGCTGCAAGTTGAATCCAATGTTGCCAACAACCAAGGCAGGTTTCTCGCGGCATCGAATATATGGTCTTTTTAAGACTACTGGGAATTTTATATCAAACACTGGCCATTTTTACATTGATTCTGAGTATAAGACGCAGCTGAATTTTGGAGGCAACTTTTTGAAGAAAAAATTGCATCTTATAGTCCATAAAATATAGTGTGTGTTGTAGAGAGAGTTCCCGCCTGCTCAGTTCGGAAACCCGGGTGTTGATAGCTAGAATACAGATGGTGCAGGCTACGAAACAATCATTAAAATGAAGCACATCATGTTGGAGAGCATGTTCAGCAACTAGGTAGCTCTCTTGGCCACAGTTTGGAGATAAGCATTTCTGAGGACAGACAGCCTGTTAGTTTTCATGACCATGTAAAAAGTGGGACAGTGGTTGCAGCTTAATTTATAGTTAATAAATTACATGGCTTCTTTCACATGTGGCCCGCCTCTTATAGTGTAGGGGGACGCCTGGGACTGGACTGAAATAGGTGGTAGTGGGAGGAAGTATGGAACAGATCTTGCATCTAGGTCTATTGCAGGGACATGAGCCATGAGGCGAAAGGTTGGGAGCAGGGTAGAATGGGGATGGACAAGTATACTGGGTAGGTTTGGGGGCAGCAGAATACCACTGTGGGAGGGGAGGAGTGGATAGTGAGGAGGATGTTCCTCATTTCAGGACATGACAAGAGGTAGTCAAAATCCTGGTGGAGAATGTGGTTCAGTTGTTCCAGTCCTGAATAGTAATGAGTCATGCGAGGAAAGTTCCTTTATGGCCGGACAGATGGTATGTGGGAGTTGGTTGGCAACTCTCCGGCTACAAAGGAACACTCCTCTCATGATTCCATTACTATCCAGGACTGAAGCAACCAATTACATTCTCCGACAGTGTTTCAACTACCTCTCATCATGCCTTCAAATGAGGATTATCCTTCCCACCCATTCCAAAGTGGTATTCTGCTGCCCACCAAAACTACACAACATCCTCACCCTATTCTACTCCAGCCCTGCTCCCAACTCCTTGAATCATAGCTTATATTCCTACAATACACGTAGATGCAAGACCTGTCCCATACATACTTCCACTACTACCTACTCCACTCTTGTCCCCCTAAAGGCGGAGCCACCTTTTAAAGCAGTCATGCGATGTAAAAATTAGGTTGCAACCATCATGCTCCTTTCTACACAGACACGACAAATAATAAGCTGTCAACCCACATGAATGGCCATGGCCACACTGTGGCCAGGAGACAGGTGTATCACCCAGTTGCTGAACATTCCATGCAAAGATCATGTGCTTCACTTTAATGACTGCATCACAGCATATGCCATCTGCATTCTTCCTACTAGCTCTTCTTAACTGTGCAAGTGGACACTCTCCCTACAACACACCCTTCAGTCCCGTAACCACCCTGGCTTCAACCTTTGCTTGTCCCTGTCCTCCGCCTACCTATACCACTGCAGCTCCAGCACTACACAGGCCTTCTGTTCCACCAATGCACTGACTAGTCTTTTCTCTTTCTTTACTACTCTCCTCTCCCTTCTTCCTTTCCCCCTCCCCATCACTCCTCCCTTCCCTTAGCTCAGCCTTCTGACACTGCACCCCTGTCTTGTCCCCATTACATCTCTGCATGCTTCCATAGGCAACACAGCATCTTCCCTCCACCCCTACCCAGCTATACCTCCCCCTCCCTACACACACCTCCCCCTTACCCCAGCACCCACCCCAACAGAAGGCTGCTCACACCAGACATAGTTGCAATCAGGCTCCGGCACCCACAGACAGTGGCCATGCACATGCGAGTTGTGCATGTCTAAATGTGTGTATGTTTTCTACTTTGGAAGAAAGATTAAGTCTGAAAGCTTAAAAATTTTACCCGACTTTTTTTCACTGTGCCTGTTTGTGACTCAACTGTTCCTCTATGTGGTCAGTAGCAATCTAATCCTTCCATTTTGCTTAGCAAGTAATTCATATACAAGGTGTTAACAAATACGCAGGATGCCCCTGGGTAATTGCTAGAGGACTTAAAAAGAAGCAAAAAAATGGCCAATTCTTTTTATTTCCGTAGTTACAAACACTTTTTTGTTGTTACATGTTGATTTGTTTCTGCCTTTTGTTTTCAAATTTCCAGCTTGGTTCTACAGAGATTTTTTGTTTTCAAATGCTATTTGTTTTGGGAAGCGTTAAGTCAAAGTCCTCTAATGGTTATCTTAATTGCTGGTACTAGTAAATAAATAAATGCTTTTAGTATTGAGAACACAATCAGTAGTGAAAGCTTACTGTACAGTACTTACTGAGCTAATGCTTAGTAAGTAATGTACATTTTTCCACCATGAGGAAGTGAATCAGCTATTTTCAAGAGAGGTGCGACCGAACAAGTGTGCTTTAGTGACCTCAGCTGGAGTGCAATGTGTTGTGCCTGGTTTCCAGTCACACGCATTATGCCTGCTCAGTCATACTCTTACTGGTCTTGTGCATTATCATACACTTATGTCTAAAATGTATTCTAATCAACACATGGTAAACATGCTCTCGACGTATGGACTGGCAATGCACCAGACATATGGACTGGTAGTGCATCTGAGACCAGACATTGGTAGGTTGAAAAATTTCCTAACAGACATTTGAAATGGAAATGAAGTCCCATGCTTCTTTACAGAGCGTAGGGGAGTGATGCGGGAGATCCGCACCGCCTTACGAGGCAAGGTCCTAGTGGAGGTGGTTTGCCATTGCCTTCCTCCGACCGTAATGGGGATGAATGATAATGATGAAGAAGACAACACAACAAAACCCAGTCATCTCAAGGGAAAATCCCTGACCCCGCCGGGAATCAAACCCGGGACCCCGTGCTTGGGAAGCGAGAACGCTACCGCGAGACCACGAGCAGCGGACAACAGACATTTACCAAACAATAAAAACTTTCAAACAATGTATGTATGTCTTGTGGAGAAAGGCTCTTTACAGTAAAGGACATTACATTGTGGAAGACCAAACAGTGTTAGAACATCTGATTTGAAGATCAAGTACTTCACCATATTGAGGACAATAAGGCAGAAGCACAACAGAAATATCCAAAATTGAGTATGTGATTCACGTGACCATGAGGAAAGTGTTCAGAGAGCAACTTCTTCATCCATGCTATCTTCAGAGAGTGCCACATCTTAGTAAAACAGATTTTCTATTCAGAAAAGCTTTTTGTAGGCTACTTGGTTATTGGGGGTGTGTGCTCACGACCAACACTTTCTGTCTACCACACTATTCACTGATGATGCAGAGTTTATCAAGGATGTAGTGCAGCATTTTCACAACTCTCATGTATGGACAGGTGACAAATCTTTTGCAGTTTTGGAAATAAGACATCAGGAAGAGTTTAGCAGTAATACATTGGCTGGCATAATTGGAGACAGTTTAATTAGACCTTTTGTTTTCCATGGAATAGCATCTGGAGTATCATACGGGGAATTTTTAATGGAACCCTGACATGCTTCACTGGAAGATGTTGCACTAGACTTATGTCAGAACATGTGGTTCATGCACAATGGGGGACCACCTCATTTTGCTCGGCAAGCAAGAAAATTTTTACATAAGTGTTTCCCAAAAAAACCGATAGGTCATCAAGCAGCAATATCTTGTCCTGTAGTCCTCCTGATCCCAGTGCATTGGATTTTTAATTTGGGGCATTTAAAGGGTGTAGTGTATTCAAGACCTACTACAAATGCTGACATTCTTTGCCAGTGGGTTCAAGGATTTCAGCATATACAGCAGACACCTGGAATATGAGAGCCAGTAGATAACCCCTGATGCAGCATTTAGAAGTTTGTGTTAAGAGCTGATGGTGGACCTTTTCAGCATTTCATTTAGCCATCAGAAGAAATTTGAAAAGAAAAAATACACGTCCTCTATCCATTCCTCAGATATTTTCCACATATTATTTAAGACCCTGCATAATATAAACAGATGTGGTACCAAGATTGACATCTGAGGAAAAGTGTACTTAACAAATTAGAAACTAGGATACTTGTTGCTGAAGTACAGTAAATGCTTTGAGTTCAATTAAACAAGTGTGATTTGATAATTTCAACAGCAGGCATAGAAACTACAGTTTTTAGTTTGAGCAGTAGAGTATTGTGGCACACAGTGTCAAAAGCCTTTGATAATTAAAAAAAAAAAAAAAAAGAACTTTGCATTTACAAAGCTTGGTTAGTAATGATCGAAAAAGGTCGACTGCAGAAAAAATTTATGTAGTCACAAACTTTTGTTCAGTGGTACGTGGGAGTGCTATGAACAACATACTAAACATCCTGACCAATGGGGTATGAGTGTTGGGTTGGTATAGCCTATACTTGAATGCCTCCAATGCTTTAGCCTCACAAAAACCAACTACAGGGTTTGCCATTACAAATGTGGTGATGTACCAGAATGTTCAATACAAGTCATCTGCTCCGACAACTGACATAGGAAACATGTGACAAATGTTGTAAACAATGTTCTTGACATTTTTTTGAGATGGGTTCAGCTACAGATCAGACTGTCACCACAACCAGGGTTTTTTAGTACCACATTCATTGGCTTCGCCAACTAGGAACCAAACTGTCACCTTCCAACTTAACCAAGTGTCATGACAAATAGATTTTTTTTCTTTAACATTCATTCACTTAACCAACTAACAACAAAAGTGTGAGTATACATAGCAGATGGTGACATGCCTGCAGCCATTATCATTAGGTCACTGGCCAAAGCCGTTAGCTCTTATCGAATATTCCTCTTGACTCTAAATGTGATCCCCAATTATCTGATGTTCATTCTCAGTTCTGAATAGTTTGTTATTGTGCCTCATCCCCTGCACTATTCAACCCAATGCTCTGCTGGTTATCGTTAGTGGACTACTTCCCCTCATCATGAGGTTGGGTTCTGCGACTACGATCATTTCCATGTGCCAATCTATGTGATACTGCTAACCACCTGATGATGATTCTTTAACAAATCGAAACCAATCACGAATAAATTATCAATTAGCAGTTGTTTGCAGTTTTACTCAAGTTCAATTTATTATGAATTATTTACGTAGCTCAATAACAGCAGCACATATGATAATTTTTCCTAAACCCTAATTGGCAATTCCAAAACAACTGAAACAGGTCATAATCTCTTACAAAGTTAATATTACTCAACACAAGAGCATGTCTGAGATGTGAACAGTATAACTGGAAACTTCTAACTGAGGTTCTTCATTAATTGATCACTGCACTGATTTGCTTTAAAGTTGATACCAAGCTGGATCCACTGACACTTTCTTTGTGATATATGAGGGCTATTTTTGGTACCTACAACGCACTACATCTATTAAGTTTTTATAAATTAAAATATTAACATATTAGCAATGAAACTCCTTAGCTTCGAGCATATAGTCAGTGGAGATTAGAAAACGGTACAGCACACGAAGATGATGTTCAAAATGAGGCCTTTGCCAACTAACAGTTAATAAGAGCTAAATAACTGTCAAAGTTGTCCTGTTTCCACAAGAGTACAAGAGTGCTCTTACACATGTGTTTGCGAGCTTTAACAGTTCCCTATGGGAGTTGTCTGCAATTATAATACTTGTCATGTGCCAATGTATACAGTAGTAATTAATGTTGGCCTTCACTTTACACTACGTCTGGCAGAAACCATTCAGCTGCATATTTTACATACCAGGATTTTTGCAAGGACGCCCTCTTCTTCAGTTTCAAATGAGACAACAGCTTTGTCAGTCTGTATGTCACAGAGAACGTCACCTGGCTGAACAACATCTCCTTCCTTCTTCAACCATTTCACAATTGTCCCTTCTGACATGGTAGGGGAAAGTGAAGGCATCTTGATTTCTTGCCCAGCAACTGAAACATAACCAGCCCTGAATTACAACTGCGCGGTCACGTCGTGAAAATATTTTGTATATAAACTAAAATCTCCCGTTAACGCCGATTTAATTACTGCAACACAGATTCACGTGGTTTTGAAACACTAAACCGGTAAAAAGAAATAGAATTAATTTACATACCACATAGCAAGTAAGAATTGTGAAAACATAGTTTCTGAGTAGCTGCCAAGCACCTGGGTTGTGTCAATAGTGAAAAAGCGTGCTTTTGAACCAACTGGGCAACGCGAATCCTCACAGCTGCAGCCATTATTTACTTCTTGACGACCGTAATTCGACCTTCATTCCAATTCTGGTGTTCAAGATATAATAAATCAGAGCACATTTGTTGATTTTGCAGCCGACGCAATTTTCGTCCTGTCACGCGAAGTGGAATTCAACTATCAACAATAAACACATTGTTAGCGCCATAAAAAACAATACGATCGGTACTCGCCAAATGTAAGATTTTTTTTCTACCGGTGTTGGTATTGGCTGTTAGGTTTCAATTGTCTTTCACAGCCTGCGAAAATGTTTGAACACTGTGGTTATAATATGCACTAAACAAAACAAGCACACATCAAACAGCTGACGGAGAAACGCAGATCAGATTGACTGTGTTGCGAATATTGTGGAGAACGAAGTGTTAAAATGTTTCCAGTGTTACTCAGCCGATCTGCACCGTGTCGGGGTATTCTGGTGCGTTTTATATGAAAATTCTTGTAATATTACTGTGGTATTTTCTGGAATATTGTACAATACTTGTTTTTACAGGCGACAGTCTGTCCTTGGGTAACGCGGCCTGTCTCTCTTATGTCAGTCAAGTTCAGCAGTCAAGAACTCTTTCCGCCAGGAAATATTACTGAACCACAGATACCCCCATATAAGGAAAGGGTGGACGAACCAACTGACTTGAAAAGGGCGAGGTAATATTACCGTCATTTAAAATAGACGCTGCAAATAGCCCCTATTTGCCTCCCTGTGATTAGTGATTGACGATAACTTCCTTCAGTGATTTATGTATTAAAATACAGACTGCATATTAGTAAATATTAACAAAACATCGAATTCCAGGTAACAATTATAACGTTAAAACATGCTTTTCTGTATGTAGGCTGCTGTACCAATCACGGAAGCGTGGTATGCTGGAGAATGGACTTCTGCTGAGTACTTTTGCAGCGAAACATCTCTCAAAAATGACACCAGAGTTGCTACAGCAGTACGATCGTCTTATCAATTTACCATCAAATGACTGGGACTTATATTACTGGGTTACTGGTGTTAAGCCAACTCCTGCAGAGTTCGAAAATGATGCTATGAAGCTGCTGAAAGAGCATGTACAAAACAAGGAGAGACAACTCCGGATTCGCCAGCCTGACCTTGACTAATTAACACACTTTTTTTTTTTTTATTTTAAACTACCGATCTTCACATAAGTGAGGCCTGTTCAGTATTCAGTGTTTGCTTTAATGTACAACTGTTGTCAGTCCTAGCAGCCGGAATACCTCTCTCTCTCTCTCTCCCTCTCCCATACACACACATTTTATTAACAACAGCTCCTGGATAAGCACTTTTTGTCTCTGGAAGATATAGTTTTACTGCCATTTAAATTACATGATTTTGATTAATACTTGTTAATTATTTAATTAGAGAGGTCACACTAATCTAGTGAACAAAACACTGTATTCAGTTATGAAATACTAACTTATTTATCAAGGCAAGTGTAATGTGAATGTTTGGTGCTTTCATATTGTTTGTTTATAATATAAAATGTAGATAACTTTCACTGCACTCTCAGAGCTTCACTGTTGCAAACACACGTACTGTGTAAATATGTATATTTGTTGTTATTCAATGTCCATAATTGATAATAAATTATAGCCACAAAAAATTGAGTCTTCATTGCTTTCAAAATTTTCAGCAGATACAGTCGTAAGATTGCAGGTTGTCCACATTTCTTGCTGGTATCCTACACGTGTGCTTGTCTGTAGGAGGAAATTTATTGCTTGTTGTGTAGCAAACACATTATTTATTACTCATTCTTTGCTTGTGAACTTCAGCTGTCAGTTTCCAGCAGAGAGTATTGAGTGTGCCAGATAATTTTATAAGCTGACATCTGTGTTCTGACTGCATTTAACACTTGACATTATATCAGGGCTTAGTTACATAAATATACAACAAAAAAGAGCATCACATAAAAGATTGATACATATTAAATATGCTCTGTTATTGCATTATCTGAAATTAAATTGCATCATAAATATTCATTCATATTGTGTATACATTTAACAGTTTTTAAAGATTTAATTCCTTTTTATTTTGCTAATTGTATTGGTAGCTTATTAGACGACCTATTACCAGCTTACTAGACAACATATTGCTTTTTTACGTGGGGTAGGCATTGTTAGTCTGGTGGACACTGTCTTGCATAAGTTATCCTTTCCTCTTGTTGCATGTTCGTGTATGTCTTTATTACATTCTGATATGTATAAAGTGAAGACACTGTCATAATACTGTATTGGTCTAAATACAAACCACATCCAAATATAAGCTGTATTTTTAATGTTGAGGGGAGAGAAAAAAAAGACATGCTCAGTGAGAAAAATTTGTCATTTTACTCATTTACAAAAAACTGTTTACAATCTACCGACTCTTAATCACATATTTTATGTTGTACTGTAGATAAATAAGTCTTCTAATCACAGTTTTCGCTGGTGTCACTGTACTTCACTACCAGTATTTATTTCATCACTGTCAGTATTTTAATCACTCTCCTCTTTAAGTATGTTGTGCTCACTACTATCCAGGGTGCTGGACATACAACAATTCTTTGAACCTTTTTATGGCGGAATCGGGTAATGTGTGACATGAAGAGCAAATCCATTCAGTAACAAGGATTCCTGATGCCTTTTGAATCTTGCCATATGGGATGAGTGCATAATCCCTTTCTAGATGCTAATCAAAGCAACATTTTTGGAGATGGTCTTCAAATAGTTTGTTTATTATGTCATCCTGTTATACATTTTATTCACAGCATATTCTTTTCACCATAATAAAAATCAGATTTCGGCTGCACAAAAATTATAATTTCACTTTGCTGGTTTCAGCACATTAATCTGTCACCTTCAGAAGTTCAATATAGGCTTAAATCATAGGTACAGCGTTTAGCTATGTCGACAGTGCAGCAACTTTATTCTTTATTCAATTTGTGAAGTGACCTTCAAAGACATCCAACACTAGCATAGTTCTCATACTAAGCAATCTACCAAGTCAGTGATTCCAAAAGATAGCCAGCCAGTCCATCGATAATTCTGTCATCTAGGCTATGGACCACTAATTGTTTAGGGAAATTTTCTTTGATCTGTTTTGGGTTTCAGAATAATGTGGGGGATGGGGCAGCTTTACTCCTCCTGCAGAAACTAACAACATGGTAATTCTTTGTATTCCATTTCCAGTTGTCCTTAGTGAGATACTTTTTGTCCACCCTGGTATTTCTTGACAAGTCTTGCTGGCATTGCCCATTTGATGTAATGGTTAAGAGTGCTACTGCCTGATTCGTATTACACAATTCTGGAAGTGGATAGCTTTCTTGGAAAAATTTTCTGGTAGTCTGCTAGTGAAGTACTTCTTCAAAGAAAAAAATGGATAAAGAGAGCGCTTCTACACATAAGCCATGTAGCACCAACTAATATTCCCTTGGAATTCTGTACGTAATATGCATCTTTGCAGTTCCCAAGGCCTTTAACTGGATTATTTATCGAGAGGTAAGAATCCCACTTTTCCTATGTCTTGTATACTTAAAATAACTCTAGCTATAATTTCAGGACATTACCTAGCTTTTAGCACTCTGTAGAACTTTCTTGATGAAATTGCAGTTCTACATCTACTCTGCAAACCACCATGAGGTGCATGGCAGAGGGTACAACGCATTGTACCAGTTATTAGGTTTCTTCCTGTTCACATACAGAGTGCTGGAAGAATTATTGTTTGAATTCCTCTGTGTGTGCAGTAATTATTCTTATCATATCCCCAAGATTCCTTTGTGAGTGATATTCAGGGGGTTGCAGTACATCTCTTCAGTAGAGACAGTTCTTGAAATTTTGTTAATAAATATAATTGTGTAGGCTTTGTGGCCAGAGTCAGTCGACATAAAAGTTTTATGGGTATGGTACCGCATCGTAATGTATAAAACTACTGCTGCTGGAGAAAAACCAATGTTTCGGTGACAGGTGCAGCGGCCTTCTTCTGGGTCTTCTACATTATGATGCAGTACTGTACCCAGAAAACTGTTACGTTATTTGTTAATAGACTTTCTCGGGATAGTTTACATCTGTCTACAAGAGTCTGCTGGTTTAGTTCCTTCAGTATCTCTGTGGCACTCTTCCACAGATTAAACAAACCTGTGACCATTCATGCTGAACTTCTCTGTACACGTTCAATATACCCTGTTAGTCCTGTCTGATACTGGTCCCACGCACTTCAGCAGTATTCCAGAAGTGGTCACTTCAATGTTTTGTAAGCAGTCTCTTTCGTAGACTGATTGCGCTTCCTCAGTATTCTACCAATAAACTGAAGTCTACCACCTGCTTTATGCAGCTTGACTTAGCCTATGTGATCATTCCATTTCATATCCTTACAAAGTGTTACACTCAGGTATGTGGATGAGCTGGTTGATTCCAACAGTAATTTGTTGATATTATAGTCATAGGCTACTAGGTTTTTTTCATTTTGTGAAGAGCAAAATTTTATATTTCTTAACATCTACAGCAAGCTGCCAATCTCTGCACCACATTGAAATCTTATCAAGATATAAATGAATAATTATGCAGCTTCTCTCACATAGTACTTCATTGTAGATAACTGCAACATCTGCAAAAAGCCTTATTTTACTATTAATATTGTCTGCAAGGTTGTTAATATACAACATGAACAGCAAAGGTCCTAAGACACTTCCGTGGGACACACCCGAACCTACTTCTACATCTGACGACGACTTTTAAAAACCAAAATAACATGCTGTGTCCTTCCTACCAAAAAGTCCTCAATCCAGTTACATATTTCACTTGATACCCATATGATCGTACTTTTGGCAATAAGTGTAGGTGCAGTACTGAGTCAAGTGCTTTTCGGAAATCAAAAAACACTGCATCTACCTAGTTGCATTGGTCCAACAATTTCAGTATGTCATGTGAGAAAAGTGTAAGTTTGGTTTCACATGATCAATGTTTAAAAATCCATGCTGATTGGCATTGAGGAGGTCATCCTGTCATCAGTATCAGTGATATTGGACAGTAGGTTTGCGGATGAGAAACTGTGTCCAGTTCTTGTAAAATGACACACATCACTTCTGTTTACTAGAAGGTCAGATGAACATCAACAAAATCAAAACGAGGATAATGGAAAGTAGTTGAATTAAATCAGATAATGCTTAGGGAATTAGATCAGGAAATGAGGCACTTAAAGCAAGAGACGGATTTTGATACTTGGGAAGCAAAATAACTGATGATGGTCGAAGTACAGAGGATATAAAATGTAGACTGGCAATGGCAAGAAAAGCATTTCTGGAGAAGAGAAATTTGCTAACATCGTGTATAGAGGTAAGTGTCAGGAAGTGGATGGATATGTGTGTGTGTGCGACTGTATACCCGTCCTTTTTTCCCCCTAAGGTAAGTCTTTCCGCTCCCGGGATTGGAATGACTCCTTACCCTCTCCCTTTAAACCCACATCCTTTCGTCTTTCCCTCTCCTTCCCTCTTTCCTGATGAGGCAACAGTTTGTTGCGAAAGCTTGAATTTTGTGTGTATGTTTGTGTTTGTTTGTGTGTCTGTCGACCTGCCAGCACTTTCATTTGGTAAGTCACATCATCTTTGTTTTTAGATATATATTTAACATAAGACTGTTATGAGTGGGGTACAGAAGAGAGAAGAAGTTACATATCATGTACCACCTCAGACTGTATGCCCAGGGACCTCAATACATGGGAATTAAAATCTCTAATAAATTAAAAGGTAACAAGCTGATGCAGATGAATTTAGGTTCACTTAAAAGAAAGCAGTATGAGGTACTGACACTGAAGTGTTATTACGCAGTGGATGAATTCATGCGGGACAGACTGGAAATATGAGCTGGGTACAATGTGTTACACAGTCCAAGAAATATCCTTATTGTGTTGTTATTTATTATAGTGCTATTATTTATTAATGTAAAAATCACTGTAATTGTTTTATAAATTTTTGACATGTCTCCTGTACGCAAACAAAATGGATTGCAAATGTACATCATTAGAAATAAAACACAGTTCTCAATTCTACAATAGTTACGAAGTCTTTGTTGATGTTTTTTGCTGTTTCTAGAGGATCTACATCTCTTTCAGTATATTTTGTTGGGCAGCTGTCTTCTGTATGTTTTGACACTTTCCCACTCTCCTCATTTATGAAAGGCTCATAATTTTTTTGAATAGTTCTCTGCTTTATCTACAACTGTTTTAATGTAAAAAGCCTGTATTTCTCTGATGAATCTGCAGTACCCTTTTCGTTTTATTTTGTTAAAACATGACATACATCAGCCTTTCTTGCTCAGACAGATCATAATACAGTTTCAGTTTATTTCTTGCTTCGATTACCTCTCCAGGCACCTAGCTGTTCTGTTTTCTTGCTACTTGTTCGTTAATCTTTTGTTGACTGGACATGTAACATAATTAAGATATTACTACTACTACTACTACTACTACTACTACTACTACTACTATTAGTAGTAGTAGTAGTAGTAGTATTAGTAATTACATAAAATGACAAACTTGTGCCAGTTGTTATTTGCAACACTATCTGCATACTGCTATATGTTGTGGGTACATGACATGGTAAGGGAAGCAGAATAGAGATGAATGGGGTATCATTCTAGTGATGATATGGGACCAAATGGATTTGAGGTAAGCAACTTTGACGGAAAGCAGATTATTATGGCATGGCATGTGGGAACAAGCATCTCAAAAATGGCAAAGCTGGTCAGCTGTTTGTGTACTACTCTCATGAGCACCTATCGAAAGTGGCTGAAGGACAGTGAAATCATGAATATGTAACAAGGTGTTGGATGTCTGTACCTCCTCGTAGAATGTGAAGCTCAGACAGTTGCCCACTCTGTAAATGAGGATAAGTGGCTATCTGTGGCAAATCTGACCACAATGTATAATGATCAAAGAATGGAAACTCCAGGTTGGAATATCAACAATATTAGGAAAAGGATAGATTGCTACTCACTATAAAGTGAAGAGTTGAGTTGCAGACAGGCACAATAAAAAGACCATTACACATTACAGCTTTCGGCCAACACCTTTTTCATCAAATAAAATATGCACACAGTCACACAAACAAATACATCTCATGCAGACAAGACTGTCACCACCAGCAGCTTTGACCAGAAGGTGACAGTCAGATGAATAGCAACCTGGAATGGGACGCGGAAGGGGGAGGGATAGCAGGGTACAGGTGGATCGAGAGAAGAACACTGTCTGGCAGGGCAAGCAGGGTCTAGATGGTGACATGGTGAGACTGCAAGGCACAGTGTGAACAAGTGGAGTGTGGGTGGGGAAGAAATGGGGAGCAGAAAAGGAGAGGAGCAACCTCAGGGCCAAGACACCCTATCCTCATTCCTTCACAACCTTAACACCTTCTCCCCCATCAAGTGCACCTGATCCTCCTCAACCCAGCATGCCACATGACCTCCCCTCCTCTCTAATGACTCCATCTGCACCTCAGACCACATTAAGCCCACCAACATAATCTGCATTTTGACAGCAGCCATCCCTTCCTCGCCAAACAATTCCTCCCAGACAGCCTGGCCGCCAGTGGATAGTGTATCTGCAGTCAAGAACTCTGTTTTGGAGTATGCTGAAAATCTCACCAAGACCTTCACAGACAGTCACTGTTACCCAGACCCAGTCTGCAAACACCTATTGTCCCATGCTATTTCCCCACACACCTCCAATTCTCCCACCACCACCAAGAGCCAGCTACAAAAGAGTGTCCCTTTTGTCACCCACCACCACCCCAGCCTGGAAAAATTGAACCACGTCCTTTGTCACGGCTTTGATTATCTATCAACATGCCCTGAAATGAGAGACATCCTACCGTAGATCCTTCCCACCCCTCCTAAAGTGGTGTTACCTCACCAACCTGACCTCCCCAACATCCTAGTCCATCCCTATGCCACTCCCAGTCCCAACCCCTTGCCACAGGGTTCATATCCCTGTAGCAGACCCAAGGACCCAAGTGTAAGACGTGCACTATCCACTCACCCAGCACTTCCTGTTTCAGCCCTGTCACAGGCTTATCCTACCCGATCAGAGGCCAGGCCATCTGTGAAAGAAGCCATCTCATTTAGCAGCTGTGCTGCAATAATTGCACAGCTTTTTATATTGGTACGAGTACCAACCAGCTGTACACCAGGATGAAAGGCCACAGCCAAACTGCGGCCAGGAGCAAAGTTGACCACCCTGTGGCATAACATGTAGCTGAACACAACATGCTTGATTTCGATGGCTGCTTCACAGCACAGGCCACCTGGGCCCTCCCCTCCACCAGCAGCTGTTACAAATTGTGCAGGTGGGGGTTATTCTTATAACATATTCTCCACTCTTGATATTATACTGGTCTCAAACTATGGTCACCTACTGTCCCAACACCCTCCATCCAAAATCCCCCGCATCTCCTCCCTCACCACATCCCCCATCCTCGTTGTATGCTGCCCTCTGCCAATGTACCTGCCCATTCTTTCCCCTTCCTTGCTCCTCTCTTTCTCTGCTCCCTCTTTTTTCAGGTTCTATGGGGGGAATTTTTTGCTGTGCAAGGGATGGCATCTGTCAAAATGCAGGTTCTGTTGGTGGTTGGCAGGTTTTATGTGGACAGAGTTGTGGATGGAATCATCAAAGAGGAGGGGAGGTCAATGTACAAGAAGGTGACATGCTGGGTCGAGGAGGATCAGGTGAACTGGGTGGAAGAGAAGGTGTTAAGGTTGTAAAGGAATGAGGATAGTGCATCTTGGCCTTGAGGTTGCTACTCTCCTTTTCTGCTCTGCATTTCTCCCCCACCCACACTCCACCTGTCGACCCTCTGGCCTGCAGTGTCACTCTGGTGAATCATGTTTCTTGTTATACCAGATTGATGGTCGTTTCTGGATACACCATCATCCAGGCAAA
This sequence comes from Schistocerca nitens, assembly GCF_023898315.1. NCBI lineage: Eukaryota > Metazoa > Arthropoda > Insecta > Orthoptera > Acrididae > Schistocerca > Schistocerca nitens. The sequence goes on along the minus strand of NC_064621.1, from coordinate 541,803,591 downwards.
TGGCTGCTCAAAACTTTCAATGCACCACAGATGCAGGTCAGTTTAGGGAGGTGCTATGCTATGGAGGATATTTTCCTGGGTGTCCATGGACCTGTGATAGTAATCAAAGGCACATGGCAGCTATAGACTATGTGAACATTACTGCAGACCAACTGTATCCCTTTGTGCATGATTTCTTCCCTGACAGCTATGGCATCTTCCAGCATGTTAACTGTCCATGTGACAAAGCCAAAATGATGATACAGTTGTCTGAGCAATAGGATAGTGAGCACAAGTTGAAGTCTTAGCCAGCAAATCGACCATATATGAATTTGATGGAACACATATGGGACATTATTGGACACCAGCTCCACTTGCACAAAGCACTGGCCCATAATTTATTAGGATTGACTGACCTGTGCATAGGCATGTGGTGCCACATACCACCAGAAACCTTGTTGAATCTATGACGCACAGAATATTGCTGTACTCTGTTTCAAAGATGGACCTACATCTGCTTATACAGCTGTACTCTGCAAATCACTGTGAAATGCATGGCACAGGATTCGTTCCAGTTTACCAGTTATTAGGGTTTCTTCCTGTGCCATTCACGTATGGAGTGCAGGAAAAATGGTTTTTTGAATGCCTTTGTGCATGCAGTAATTATTCTAATCTTATCCTCATGATCCCTATGTGAGTGATAGGTAGGGGGTTGTGGTACACCTGTACAGTAGAGCCAGTTCTTGAAACTTTGTTAATAGACTTTACATCTGTCTTCAAAAGACTACCAGTTCAGTTCCTTTAGTATCTCTATGACACTCTCACAAACCTGTGACCATTCTTGCTGCATATCTCCGTATACATTCAATATCCCCTGTTAGTCCTGTCTGGTACAGGTTGCACACACTTGAGCAATATTCTAGAACCGGTCACATGAGTGATTTGTAAGCAATTTCTTTTGTGGACTGATTGCACTTCCCCAGTATTCTACCAACAAATCAAAGTCTACCACCGGCTTTACCCACGACTGAGCCTGTATCATCATTCTATTACATATCCCTACAAAGTGTTACATCCAGGTATTTGTATGAGTTGGCAGATTCCAACAGTGATTCATTGATATTATAGTCATAGGATACTATGTTTTTTCACTTTGGCAGTGCAAAATTTTACATTTCTGAACATCTAGAGCAAGCTGCCAATCTCAGCACCACATTGAAATCTTATCAAGATCTGAATGAATATTTATGCAGCTCCTTTCATGCAGTACTTCATTATAGATAACTGCATCATCTGCAAAAATCCTTATTTTACTATTAATATTGTCTCCAAGGTTGTTAATATACAACATGAACAGCAAGAATCCCAACATACTTCCCTGGGACACACCTGAAGTTACTTCTACACCTGACGATGACTCTCCATCCAAGATAACATGCTGTGTCCTCCCTACCACAGAGTCCTCAGTCCAGTCACAAATTTCACTTGATATCCCATACGACCATACTTTCAACAATACTCAGGTGCATTACTGAGTCAAATGCTTTTTGGAAATAAAGAAACACTGCATCTACTTGGTTCCCTTGATCCAAAGCTTTCAATATGTTATGTGAGAAAAGTGTGAGTTTGGTTTCACATGATCAATGTTTTTGAAATCCATGCTAGTTGACACTGAGTTGGTGATTCTGTTCAAGATACCTCATTATGTCTGAGCTCAGAATTATACAACAAATCAATGTCAAGGATATTGGGCAGTAGTTTTGTGGGTCACTTCTATTACCCTTCTTGTAAATGGGCGTGACCTGTGCCTTTTTCCAAGAATGGGGCATGGTTTTTCATTTGAAGGATCTACTAACAAAACAATTTTTCCTGATTCATTGTTGGATGATTAAGTCTCCACCAACAGTTACAGTATGACCTGGGAACTTACGTACAAGTGAACTGAGGTTTTCTCTAAAGTTTTTGGTTACATCAGAAGATGAGTCAGGTAGGCAATAGAAGGATCCAGCTACCATTTTATGCCCGCCCTTGACACTGAGCCTTGCCCAAACAATCTCACATGCAGCTTCAATTTCTATCTAGGTGGATTTGAGTTTGTCTACTGTGACAAATAAACCATCTCCATTTCCCTTTGCCTACCCTTTTGATATGCACTTAAATTTTCCCCAAAAATCTCACTGCTATCAATTTCAGGTTTCACCCAGCTTTCTGTGCCTAGTGTTATGTGGGCTTCACTGCTTTTCATGAACACTTCAAACTCTGGCACTTTGTTGCAAATGCTTCAGCAATTTACCATTAGGATTTTAATACTCTCACCTATGGGAGGCATTTCTTTCAATAACAATGTTATCATTAGAGACGGATGTAAAAGCTGTAACTCTTCCAACTCACACTGAGATTTAAATTGTCCTGAATGTCCTAAAGTTCACAATCACTAGTTGTTGTTGTTGTTGTTGTGGTCTTCAGTCCTGAGACTGGTTTGACGCAGCTCTCCATGCTACTCTATCCTGTGCAAGCTTCTTCATCTCCCAGTAGTTACTGCAACCTACATCCTTCTGAATCTGCTTAGTGTGTTCATCTCTTGGTCTCCCTCTATGATTTTTACCCTAACACTGCCTTCCAATGCTAAATTTGTGATCCCTTGATGCCTCAGAACATGTCCTACCAACTGGTCCCTTCTTCTTGTCAAGTTGTGCCACAAACTCCTCTTCTCCCCAATTCTATTCAATACCTCCTCATTAGTTATGTGATCTACCCATCTAATCTTCAGCATTCTTCTGTAGCACCACATTTCAAAAGCTTCTATTCTCTTCTTGTCTAAACTATTTATTGTCCACATTTCACTTCCATACATAGCTACACTCCATACAAATACTTTCATAAACGACTTCCTGACACATAAATCTATACTCGATGTAAACAAATTTCTCTTCTTCAGAAACACTTTCCTTGCCATTGCCAGTCTACATTTTATATCTTCTCTACTTCGACCATCATCAGTTATTTTGCTCCCCAAATAGCAAAACTCCTTTACAACTTCAAATGTCTCATTTCCTAATCTAATTCCCTCAGCATCACCCAACTTAATTCGACTACATTCCATTATCCTCGTTTTGCTTTTGTTGATGTTATCTTATATCCTCCTTTCAAGACACTGTCCATTCCGTTCAACTGCTCTTCCAAGTCCTTTGCTGTCTATGACAGAATTACAATGTCATCGGTGAACCTTAAAGTTTTTATTTCTTCTCCATGGATTTTAATACCTACTCCGAATTCTTCTTTTGTTTCCTTTACTGCTTGCTCAATATACAGATTGAATAACATTGGAGTGAGGCTACAACCCTGTCTCACTCCCTTCCCAATCACTGCTTCCCTTTCATGTCCCTCGAACTGCCATCTGGTTTCTGTACAAGATGTAAATAGCCTTTCGCTCCCTGTATTTTACCCCTGACACCTTTAGAATTTGAATGAGAGTATTCCAGTCAACATTGTCAAAAGCTTTCTCCAAGTCTGCAAATGTAGAAATGTAGGTTTGCCTTTCCTTAATCTTTCTTCTACGATAAGTCTTAAGGTCAGTATTGCCTCACGTGTTCCAACATTTCTGCTAGTACTCCACAGTTATCACACTTCCTTCAACTCAGCACAATCCAGTTTATCATCCACACATGGCAATCCATCAAATAATATGAGTTGATGACTCTTAACCACCACTATATTTCTCTTATCTCATCTCCAAATACTATTAAGTAGGAGGTTATAATGCTTTGGCTTTTGACTGTATGTTTTGATAGTCAATCTGCCTTTTCTCCTCCCATATCTTCTGCTCAATTCCATCAGTCTTCTTATTAATGTATCATAATTGTGAAATAATCTGCTAGTGTGGAGTTTGCTAACTGGGTGTCATAGGAGCATGATCATGTGTTTGTTATTATGAGGGCAAGTCAATAAGTAAATGCCATTTTTTCTGCTCTGTAGGTTGACAGCACTGAAGTAACAATAACATACCTCAACCTTAATAATGAAGGACAAGAGCAGAGTGCTAGGAAGACATGTTAAGTTGCAGACAGGCAGAATTAAAAGACACACAAAGCTTTTGGCCACAGCTTTCATCAGCAAAAGAGAAACAGAGAAACACACACCATTCATACACACAAGCAAGCACACCTTGTGCTTGTGTGTATTAATGGTGTGTTTCTCTTTTGCTGATGAAGACTGTGGCTGAACCCTTTGTGTAAGTGTCTTTTAATTGTGCCTGTCTGCAACTAGCATGTGTTCTTTATGGTAAGTAACAATATATCTTTTCCTACATGTTGATATTCCTACCTGGAGCTTTGATTGTTTGATATCTTAACCCTTCAGTTACTCTTGTGAGTTACTTGTGTTGGTTCAGTGAACTGCTCGTACTGATAGTGATTTCGAAGTATTTTATTGTCAGAAACCCATAGTTCATATACACCAAGGAAGATATGAGAGGAGTGATTAGTTTTTGTTCTCTGAAAGGAATAAAGGTGAAGAGATTATTCACAGAATGCAGGGGAGCATTCTGGTGTTTGTTTCCCAGTTATAACTTAGCTCTCTGCTGCCAAAGGTTGACCATCCATTCTTTCTTTCATTAAACAGCTGCTAAGTTCATGACAAACAGAAGGTCACTCAATCTCCTGTTTGCCAGCTCGAATAAAAAGCCATTCCTTAAATATGCAGTTGTCCACTGCAGTACACAATGGTATGCAAAACTTAAGGATGAAAGTAACTTTCACATGAAATGTCACCGACAAGTAAAACAGCTTGATGAAACTTAAAAGAACCACAGAAAGAACTGCTACAGTATAATACAGAAGGTGACTGAAAGAAATACACAGTGAGACAAATAGAAATGACACTTTTACTCAAAGACAATTATTCGGAGGCCACTGTGACTTACAATGTTCCCCTAGACATTACAAAATGCGTGCTATGGAACTTAGTAGGGTGTGTGATCACCGCAGACAGCAGTGCATGCTGTGTAGTGTGCCCTCATGTTGGCCACAAGGTTGATAAGTAATTCTTGTAGCAGTGCATTCCATTCCTTAACCTGTGTGGTTGACAAGTGCTAGATGGCTGTTGGTGCATGTGAATGTGCTGCAATACATCTCCCCACTGCATCCCATATGTGCTTGATGGATTTAATTCTGGGGAATGCACAGGCCAGTCCTCTTGCTGAATATCCTCTCAATCCAGCAGCACCTCCACCTGTGCTATTCAGTGTGGTTGTGCATTATCATCCATTAAAATGAAGTCATGATTAAATGCACCCCTAAAAAGATGTACACGGGGAAGGAAAACAGTGTCACAATATTGTTAACCAGTGAGTGTACTGTATTCAAAGATTTGGAGGTCAGTACGTCCATACAAGATTATGCCTTTCCACACCAAAATTCCTGGACCAACAAAACAATCACATTTGACTATGTTCCTGGACGCATTATGTGTTCCTTCCTCTTGCCATATGAGGATACACCCAGAGTCACTACTCAGACTGAATCTAATCTCATCCAAAATGAGCACATGACACCACTCCTTGTTGGTCCAGTCCCTATGCTCTTGGCATAATCATAAATGATACCACAGACATGCAGATGCCAAAAGAGCACAACATACTGGTTGTCACGTAGAAAGATCACCCCCCATACAGTCACCGTGGCACTGTGGAGGGTTAGTTTGCATGCCATACAGTCCTATTATATGTGGTTGTAATTGCAACTGCTTTTTGACATGGGTTTCACCTTGCCTGTTGCACGATGTAGTTGTCATCTGCTGTTGTATCGGACCTTGGTCAACCACCTTCTCACCTTTGGGCAGCAGTGCCTGTGGTTCACAAATCTTTCTGCGTATGACTGTGAGACCTCTGGCAACATGCTCCACACTTTCATTCATTTCCACAAAGTAGATAGTATGTTATGTTACTTTATCTATCACATTTTGCAGAAATGTAGGTAGGACAAGATAGTAGAACTAATCTACTGGGATACAACTCTTACATACAACCCAGACAAGATGAGCAAGGAGAAGTGGCACTTTATATGAGAAAAGGAATCTCTACAGTTGAATCCCCATACCTCCGTCAGTTCAGAAATATGAAGGCAGCAAAGGTATATGTAAAGAGATCATGACAATAGAGCTTAATTATAGTAAGTGTTTATACATTACCCCACACAGAAACACTAACAAACTTCCTACAATACTTTACAATCTCCAGATAGTTTATGAGCATGGGAGGCTTCAATGCTAGTCATGAGTCATTAGGTGACACTCCAACCCATAATAATGGTAACAACCTTATTACTTTTTGATTAGTAAAAACACAAGTTGACTGACACTCTCCACCACAACATCCACTGGATTTCAAGGACATTCCCTGCCAGATCACATACTATTTAACACAGACATTTCTGAAATAAGAAATCAAGATTGGAGATTCTGGCCACAATACTCAATGCCAGATGAGGAGCACTGCTGCACAAATGGTGACAGAAGTCCTCTCTTCAATGTAGCTGTGGTTTATTTGTTTTGTTCTAGGGTGCAAAAATAACTAAGATTATACACATCCACGTCAGAACTGTAGAACACGAAGACAAAAAAGGAGTGAAAAGTGACTACATGTTAAGCCCAATTGATGGAAGGAAAGACAGCTAAAAACAGGGACTTTCTCTTGGAGAAAGATCCATAAAATACACCATAGAGACATCAGAGGTACTGAACTAAAGATTAACTCAGACAGTAAACATAAATTAGAATGTAAGTGGTTAAAAAAAGGGCATTCCAAAAGGAAATGACGAACCATCAAATGTTGATGGCAATAAGCACAAAGTGGTGGGGGTCACCACTTAACAAACAGTGATGGCTAAAACAACAGTGCCCAATACACTGTTACAATGATCTCTTCACAGCAAGAGGGCCAAGAGAAGGTTAGGTAAGCTGCTGGGAGAGGTTTAATTCCCTGGAGCTTGTTCTCATGAAGGGAAGACCAGTGTGTATGCCAAAGTGACACCACCTGCTGACAGACAGCAACCCAGAGATCATCAGAGGGAATGTAAGAACTAGCAGGCCGAGGTAGGAGGACTGCAGCCCTGGCAGCAGTGTCAGCAGCCTCGTTTCCCATCAGATCGACATGACCAGGGACCCACATAAACACCAAAACACCACAGTGCACCTTCAAGAGTGAGCAAGTGAAATCTTTCTTGCACCCATTGCACTAAGGGATGGATGATGTACAGCACACAGAGGCTCTGAAGTCCACTGAGAGGAGTTGGAGCAAATGACACAATTGAAAAGCTTGTGTTGCTATATGTACTGCGTGGCCTGATACAGGGTGAAGGGCTCCACTGTAAATACTGAGCAGTGTTCCAGAGGCTGATGACAAAAATCATTGGTGCCAATGATGAAGGCACACCCGACACCACGGTTAGGCCAAGAGCCGTCAGGTACTACTGTGAAGTTCTGTGTGAAGGTCAAGAAATTTATGGCGATAGGTTGAGTCTGGAGTCAAGTCCTTAGGAAGAGAATTAAGTCTTAGGTGAACAAAGGTCGCCATATGAAGCCAAGATGGTGAAGGGTCCACCCTCATCAGCAAAGTGGAAGGTAGGATGAAGTTAAGCTGCCAGAGCAATAGCCAAAAGCAAACTCCAGGAGGTCACAGAGAAGAGGCACGCACCCCATACTGGCAGTCAGCAGAGTCATCAAAGGAGGAGGCATAGGATGGGTGGCCAGGCATGCAGACAAATGGCATGCATATCCGCTGAGAAGTACATCAAATTGGTATGACAGCAGTAGTTCGACAGCCTCTGCTTACAGACTTTCAACCAGGCTCGTGTAAAAGGCACCAGTGGCCAAATGGATGCCACATTGGTGGATTGTATTGACATGGCATAAGATAGACAGATGTGCAGATGGATAACCCAAGATGTAAAGACAGCAGAAATTCATACAAATGGTTTTATCAGTGGAAAAGCAAAAGCCATTGTCGATTCTCCACAAGTAAAGATGATCGAAACATCACTGAAGATGCTGCTCAAGGGGCAAGTCTGTGGAGAACTGCAATAGATCACAAAATTGTCAATGAAAAGGGAGCTGGAGATGACCGGTGGGAGATAGGTCGTAATAGGGTTAATAGTGATAGCAAAGAGGCTGCTGTAGGCTTTCTCCAAATTGAAAAACATGGCCACAGTCTGGCATTTCCACAGAAAACCAATCATGATGTAGGTGGACAAAGTGATGAGATGGTCAACTACAGAACAGCGTACTCTTGATCCACACAGTGCAGTGGTTAGTAAAAGCACGACTCAAGCCACCATACCAGCTGGACATGAATCATATTTTCCATCATCTTGCAAACACAGCTGGTGAAAGAAATGGGGCAGTAGTTAGAAGGAAGGGGTCTGTCCTTACCAGACTTTGGTATGGGCATGACAGTGGCTTCTGCCAGTGTCTGGGAAACATGCCCTCTGCCCAGATGTGATTGTTCCTGCAAGAGAAAGGTGCTACAACATCTGGATGTAAACATCATCCAGCACTGGAGCAGAGCATCAGGATGAAGTGAGAGCACAATCTAGTTCTCTCATAGTAAAAGTGGCGTTGAAGCACTCACGATTCTGAGAAGAGTAGGTATCGCCCGAGCCTCCTCCATTCATTTCTTTTGGAGAAAGGCAAGGTGATAGTGGGTGGAGCTCAAAAATCTCGACAAAATAGTGGTCCAAGGTGTTGGAGATAGCAAGATGTTTCCACTATGACATCATCTCTGCTATGGACAGGCCAGAAATTGGGCAATGGACTGTGGTCCCAGAAATCCACTGAATGTTGGAGCATATGGTGGAAGAGGGAGTGAAACTATTAAAAGAACTAGTATATGAAATCCAGTTAGCTTTTTTTGCTATCCTGAGGAACGCAAAGATATTGCACATGCAACTGTTTATAATGAATACAGTTCTCCATTGTAGGAAGACTGTTAAAAACGTGGAGAGCACATCTCCGCATTTGAATTGCACCATGGCATGCCTCAGTCCACCAAGGGACTGTGACACGATGAAGATGAAGTGCCAGGAATGGAACATCCTGTGGCAGTAAGGATAAAATTTGCAAGGTATTTTACCTGGTCATCACAAATGGGGAAAAATTGTTTGGCAAAGGTCACCAGGGAGGAGTAAAGTCTCCAGTCAGCCTTAGAAAGCTACCATTTGGGTTTGCGTGTAGGTGGGGTAGGAGTCAGCAAACAGACAGCATGCAGGCAATGGTCACTCTAGTACATGTCAGAGAGAGTGGACCACTTGAGATTATGGGCAAGCTGGCCAGTGAAGAAAGAGAGGTCCAAATGGGAATAAGTGTGCGTGGAGTATGAAAGGAACATGGATGCTCCAGTGTTAAAGTAGATGAGGCCGAGTTGATTGAGAAGGTCACACAAGAGGGCACCTCTCTGACAGGTTCTGGGAGAGCCCCAAAGGAGATGGTGTGCATTGAAGTCACCGAACAACAAAAATGGATGAAGGAGTTGCTCAGTTAGCTGGAGGAAGTCTGCCCTGGGGACACCAAATGAAGAGGATGTAAACGGTACAAATCAAAAAGCTGAAGTGAGGAAGGGAAATGTGGACTGCAACAGCTTGCAGCCGGGTGTTCAAGGAGATGATTTGACTATGAATGTCAACCCAGATGAGCAGCACAATTCCCCCCCCCCCCCATGAGATAAAATGCCATCCTTGAGAGGACTGGGCGCTGATGACCACACTGTTTAGCGCCCGTAAACCTCAAACACACACATACACTTGAGAGGAAGATCAAAGCAGACCCGAAAGAAATGCAAGAGGTCAAAGCGGTTGTGAGGATGCAATTTTGTTTCCTGGAGGCAGAGAACTGGTAGACACTGTGATTCAAAAGAGCAGCTGTAACTCCTCCTTGTTGAGTCTAAGGTCACAAATGTACCATTGGAGGAGAGTCATGATGAGGAAACAGGAAAAGTAAGGAGGGAAAAAATGAAGGGGTATCACCTCAACGGCTGCCGAGTGCCAGCCTCCAAGGACTCACTGCTATGGGGTGTGGAGGCTGGAGGATCTTGCTCCATGAGATCTACAGAGGCATCAGCATTCTACCTCTATCAGTCTGCAGACTCCAGGGTGGTGCACGCCGGTGACATGACCACCCACGTGAAAGTATCATGTGGCAACACCATTGAAGAGGATCTCCGACTCAGCAAAGGAGAAGACCATTTGCCTTTGTTTGATTTCTTGGAACCTTTCAATTTGGCAGATGATGATTCAGAAGTTTGTCGGCTAGAGGGACGTAACAAGTCTTCATGGGATTACTCCTTCTGCCTTTTCTGACGTGCCGGTTGTGTAGCAGGTATGCTTCTGTGACAATGGATGACTTTACAACCATGCTGCTGAAGTTGAGGTTGCATGTCTGTATGGCCATTTCCTTCATGGAGCAAGATGTAGCAAGAACTGTACTGTAAGAGCCAGATGACAAAAAACAGATTTTCTCACTAGCCAACAACTTGCGAGTGACAGGGTAAGGCACTTTTTCCTTCACCCAGATCTTCTGGATGGCCCACTCATCTAGATCCACAGGACGATCTCGGGAGGAGGCTGCATGGTCAGCATTGCAATTGATACAGCAGGGAGAAGGAGGCAGACAGTCACTCTTGTGAGTATCCCTACCACAGGTTACACATTTGGCCGGGGGTTGTGATAGTAATGATGGCACTAGGAGCAGCGCATTGGGTTTGGGATGTAAGGTTGCACTGCAATAACTTTATCTAGATCTTTGAGGGAAGCCCTACTCTATCAAACGTGAGAAAAAGATTGTGCATGGACACTAAGGATGCATCTACCTTTCTCATCATCCGACCAGAGAGGTAAGTTTGGGTTTCTGCCTCAGTCAGACCATCAAGCAGCCTAATGTAAATAACACCATGTGAAGAATTCAGCATTCAATGGGCCTCAACATGAACAGGATAGACCTGGAGGAGCAGAGCTGCAAGCAGTTGTGCTTGAGAAACACAAGTTGTCTCCAAAAGTGAAGTGACATTGCACAAACAAAGCAGGATTTCACAGAGCCGGCAATTTCATCAGCACCTTCCTGAATAATAAATGGATTAACAGTAACAAAGGCCTGACTGTCTTCAGGATGTGAAACCATGAGGAACTGTGGTGCAGCTGGGCAGGTCTTTGAATCATTAGCCTCATTCCGCTTTCATTTAGTAGAAGTAGACTGAGAAGAGTATGTTTGGCTCATTGCTAGAAGATCCCTCATGATTGCCACCATCTCTGTGGTGTGTTCCTTCCACCTACGGGCATCTCTGATGGTGTGATCCTTCAACTAGGGGTACCCCTCAGAGTGGGACTCACCTGCCTTAGGTGACTATTCACACCTCAGGTCACACCTCCCGAGTACCTGACAGAGGGACCAGTTGGCTATTTGGGAAGGTAACAGCTCAGGCAGTCACCCCTCCCTGGGTCTGACCTGTACCAGGGTTACATATGAACGCTACCTGTCAACCTGGGGCTGGGAGGAAGGAGAAAAGAGGAACTTCAAACGCCAAAGTGGAGGAAGGATAGGAGAAGAGGAGCAAAGAAAGAAACAAACAGGGAGGGACTGAAAATGCACCCCCAAAAATATCCCAGGCATGTTCGCCAAGGGAGGGGAAAAAGAATAGCAACAGGACAGACACACAACGTGGAAGAAAAAAGATGCTGTGAATGCTTGGGCCCTGTGGTAGCCAAGCACAAACTCGCCAAAGAGCGGTGAGCCCCCGGCGGGGGTTGGAGTATGTGGTTGTGGTGAAGAACAGCATGCTGTACACTGAGGTGACAAAATTCAGAGGATAGTGGTATCCATGTATACAAATGGGGGTAGTACAGTGTATACAAGATGTAATAGGGCATTGTGTTGGTGGAGCTGTCATTTATACATAGGTGATTTATGTGATTATGCCTGCACAATGGGAATTAACAGCCTTTGAATGCTGAATGGTAATTGGAGCTAGAAATGTGGGACAACCCATTTCAGAAATTGTTAGGTAATTCAGTATCCACAGTGTCAAGAGCGTGCCAAGAAAACAAAATTTCACGTAATACCTCCCACCATGAACAACACAGTGGCCAACATCCTTCACTTAATGACAGACAGCAGCACTGTTAGTGTACAGTTGTCAGTGCTAACATACAAGCAACACTGTATGAAACAACTGTAGAAATCAATGTGGGATGTATGATGAATGTATCCATTAGGACAGTGTGGTGGAATGTGGTGTCAATGGGCTGTGGTGTGACCATATCGGTTGGACCCTAGTTGCCTGGAAATCATGGCCTTGTCATGAGTCCCAATTTCAGTTGGTAAGAGCTGATGGTAGGATTCGAGTGTGGCACAGACCCCACAAAGCCAAGGACCCAAGTAGTCAACAAGGCACTGTGGAAGCTATTTGTGGCTCCACAATGGAATGGGCTGTATTTACATGGCAAGGACTGGGTCCTCTGGTCAAGTTAAACCGATCTAATTGGAAATGGTTATGTTCAGCTACTTGAAGACCATTTGCAGCCATTCATGGACTTCATGTTCCCAAACAATGATAGAGTTCTTATGGATGACAATGCACCAAGTCAGAATATTCAGAATATTCTGGACAATTTGAGTAAATGATTTGGCCACCCAGATTGTCCAACATGAATCCCATTAAACATTTATGGTGCATAATCGAGAAGTCAGTTCGAGCACAAAATTCTGCACCAGTAACACTTAGGCAATAATGGATAGCTATAGAGACAGCATATCTCAATATTTCTGCAGGGGCTTCCAGTGTCTTGTTTTGAGACCATGCCACATTAAGTTGCTGCACTACACTGGCCAATAGGAGATCCGGCGTGATATTAGGAGGTGTCCCATGACTTTCATCACCTCAGTATACATCATAGAACATTTGAATATTCCCTCACACCATCAAAGGGGCAGTGGAAGATCTTCCCAATATGTCGGCAGAAGCTTCTGCCTGGGGCTTTGAACCCATTGAGACTGTTTGTATCTTGAGATGTGGCAACGGCAACGTGATGAGCACTAATGCCGCACTCTAGCTTAGTACTACTTAAAACTGTAATGCGTGTAAGTAAGAGTAATTGCTAATTGGAGAAGCAAATGGGGTCGCTGTACGAGCAAAGGAACAGAAGTTATAGTGATCTTAATTAAGAGGCACAAATCAAAATCCAGTTTGATATTGAACTCAGGCAAGAGGCGAATCAACATTGCTCATGTGGTTGACAGTGCTGAATGATCATGGACTGAGCCAAATCAGGGAGTTCACGTGGGTCACTTTGACTTGCACAACATTAGCAGGAAGGCAGGAGAAGACAGCCAAAGAAGATTTGGACAAAAACTAAAACACAATATCCACAGACAGACACCCCTCCACACTAGTAAAGGTGGACTGGTCCAACAAGTGTCCTCCAGCAAAGACAAAATAGTTATGTCGATTAATAACTAAGGTAAAGCAGGAAGCACCGGTAAAAATTATGTAAAGTTATAAGTCCATAATTTGAGTGCTAGGGAGTCAGTAAGAGTGAGTTAGCCATGGTTATGATTAATTTCATGAGAAAGATAATGGATGATGTCTCAGTGTTGCAGTGAGAGGTAAGGGCAGCAGGAATACCATTGTCATGCACTTGGAATTCTGGCGGCAAATGGGATGGATGGGCATCAGAATTACTCGCCCTTATCTCAGACGTATGAATTGCATTTTGCTCACGCAGAGCCAGAGTGTGTGAAGTAACTGTCACGTGGATTGTTCAGTTTTATAACTGTGAATTAAAGTTTGATTTGAACTGTGACAACAATAGAGATCTATGTGAATTTAATTCACTTAGCAAAGCTTATTCTGCACAACCACATGGATTATGTCAGAGATGGTAACTAACCTGCTGTGTTTTTGCCTGCAGCTGTAATCCTCATTTGTGGTCGCAGGCAGCAGTCAATGATAACCAGTTGCTTGTGGTCGCTCTGTTTTGTACTGTAGGCTTTAGTGGATGAGGATGTAGTTCCAAATCCTTTCTTTGGAAAAGATCCTGGCTTTGTGTAAGGAAGACCTGCGAGGCAAGAAAGAGCATCATCCCCAGGAAAGCACAATAGGGATTAGTGTAATTGTGACAAGATTCATTATAAATCATACTGGACGTGAGGTTGCAGTAGTGGCATATGCATCACACAGAGGATCATACCAATATCATCCATCATAGTGGATTCTGAGTTGCACAGTACGGAAGTTGTGGTGTTTGTGAAACTGTGTAAGAAGATTTAATAGAGGCCAATGTGCCTCAAGAATATATTTCATTTTTATCAGAACTTTGTCATTTTCTTTAGTAGTGGCAAACCTTCACTTCCATCCATTAGTCTTATGCATTTGTAGAGAGACAGAATTCACAGTGTGGTGGACAACACACACTGACTGCACTCCAGGTAAGGGCAGGTAGGCTACAGGTGGAGACAGTGCTGAGGCTGACTACACTGCCAATGTCCTGGTAAGTCAAGGAAAGGACCCATCATGCATCCCTGTAAAGCTGTCACTTAATGCACCATTCTGTCATTGTGGTCCAGGTGTATTGTTAAGTATGGACTGTCATTCATCACTTCTGCTGTTGGGATGCCTTACTAAGTCTTTTTTTTTTAACCAATAAAGAGTAGGGTGTTCTGCTTCAGAGAGCAGGCTGGTATGTAATGTTACAGTCTGTTAGAAATGAATACATTTGTTGTAAATAGTTTCTAGTCATGCAATAAATAAATAAATAAATGATGGACTGCTTTCAAAATCAAACAATATGAAAATTCAGCACCATACAGCTGCAAACTGGAATATCTGTGAGGGGTTTATTCAATCAGAACTGCAATTGGTAAAAAGCTCTCAGGTTTCCAGCTGAGTGGCAGTGTTCAAATACTATGACATTTCGACAAGTACCATTCTCATCATCCTCTTCCGAAGTGTTGTGATATGTGGATTCTGTAATATTTATACTAGCAGTGTACCCCCCCCCCCCCCGCCCCCGCCCCCTCCCTCTACCTAGTTAGAGGTGGCTGGGTAATGTCCGGTTGGAAGATGGGGAGGGGATGAGGCTGCATTGGTGGGGGTAGTGGGTGCACCATTCATATTTCTGTGTGGGCATTCTGACCATGTCTTCCGAGTTGGATGCTGTGGCAATATTCTCGTCATTTGTCACTAATGATGCAGGATTCAGTGTCATAGCTGGTATCCTCTATCTATTGGGACTGTTCATAAATGAATCCACTGAAATACAGATTCACGAGAATCTCATCAACAGAGACGAAGAATACCAACTAACTGCAGCACCAAATCCCGCATTAGTGGCAATGCAAAGAGAGCATGGCCAGCAGCCTATAGCTTGGAAGACATGGCTGGACTGCTCACAAAGAGAAGCAAATGGTGCACTCGCTACCCCCATCACTGCAGCCTCACTTCCCTCCCCACTAGTATAAATATTACAGCATCCACATATCTCAACACTTCATCAGAAGATGATGAGCATGGCACTCATCATAACATCATAGTATTTTAACACTACCACCCAACTGGAAAACCTAAAGCTTTTCATTGAACACTATAAGCCAGGTGAGCCTACATTCAAAGAACTGCAATTCCTTGTGATAGAAACTGATGACATAGATATGGGGTAGATGAACAATAGATTTGAACAGACACTGCAAACAGCTATGAGCACAGCTGTACTATTAAAGACAATAAAAAACTACAAATAGCCTATTTCTGTGGCTAGTACAGGAAAAACATAGAATTTATGAGAAAATTAGGATGACAAACTACTGCAACCACAAAGCTCCGTAGAATATCATGAGACCAAAAAAAAAAAAAAAAAAAAAAAACAGACTACTGACAGCAGTGCAGTGGGATGATATATGTAGTAAGTTGGACTTTAATGTGAACACGGGCTATGGAAGAAATGTGAAAACATTACAGACAGCTCCCACCCTCTCATAGATGCAACACTGGCCATGACAGAGAGAAGGGTAAGTCCTTCAGAAAAGTATTGGAAGAAGGTAACTCATTCTCATAAGATACTTCGATGACAATTTCATTCCATTGCTAGAAAATTACAAGAACTATTAGCTACACATAAAGCAATGACTAGAGAAGATTCGTACATTGTGTTTCACAGATCCCATCATAGAAGGATATCTTCAAGATGTGCAACTAGTCAATGATACATTAACGTAAGACAAAAATCATAGAAACTTAATCTGTATACTGTATTAACAGTAAACCATCACTACACTGCCTGATGCTATATATGAATCTGCCATCTAAATTTAATCAAGTAAATTAGTAAGAAAGCTGCTATTCTGAAAAATCTGCTGCCTGGGCTGTAACATAGAGACTGATCTCAAACATAAACAACTTTCCGACTGCAGCAGTGTTGCATGGACACCTTAGGGGGCATGTCTATGCTTATGTCTCTGGTTCATTGCTGCATTTGGCAGTGACTTTATTCATGGTGCCCTTGTGAAGTACTAACTTCTGTGTGAGACATCATTCTGTTGAAACCTCCACAATTACACCTAGATATTTAATCAACCCGACTGTGTCAAGTGGCACAGTACCAATGCTGTATTCAAACATTAAGGGATTGTTTTTCCTACTCACCTGCATTAACTTAAATTTCTCTACATTTGGAGCTAGCTGTCACCCATCACACCACTAGAAATTTTGTCAGAGTCATCATGTAACCTTATATAGTCACTCAATGTCAACATTATTTTCCTCCACTCTGAGATTATTTTCATTCCTCAGATACAGTCTGTTAATGGCACTCTCATCTTTCTTTTATGGGCATAAAACTCCACTCAAGCAAGATGGGTGCCATTGACACCCTAGCACTTCAGTTTTTAAGTAGACATTTGTGATCCACACAAAGACTTTGGGGAGGCCACAGATTATACTAATAGGATAATACTTCTTGACTAGCTCTTGCCAGCACTTCATTTGTGAGATCTTGTATTGCTTTCGGTGTTGAGAGTCCTTTATGGAAGCCACACTGAAAGGCAGTTGGAAAGTTCTGCTAAGTTGAATGAGTCAATATTCTATCACTGGCCTTTTTCTAAAACAGTATTCTAACCCAAAATAAAGTACATACAACAGACAACACACAAATAGTGAGCAGAGTGTTGCATTCTGGCCTATACAGCCACTAGTTCTAACAGGGAGCACAGTAAGCAGGTTGCAAATGCAACTGCTGTCGTACTGTCAGTCCAGGTGGCATCTAGTGGCCAGTTCAAGTACAAATCTCATGTGTGATCTATGAAGCTGTGCACACACACAAATTTGGTAGTTACAGCACTCCTCTTTCTTTGTGAAGAAGTAAGCACTGTGCTCGTGTCCATTTCTCCTGTCGACCATGCTGGTTATGTGACACACTGCCACTGGTGCGTAGGGCTGTAAGTGGCACGAGCGTGAACAGGACTGGCGCCCGGCCTCCTGTGAGAGACCATATGGTAGGACAGGCAACAGTGGCGCATATTCCATTTCCATGTCCGATGCCGGCCACGGCAAAGGCAGTTAAATAGGTGGCACCAGCAGCAATGGGGGCGGCAACAGTGGAGGCACAGCTGCAACAGCACGGGAGGTGGGGTCTTGCACCGACAGCTGAAAGTAGTACTCAAAGCAAAAGATACAGTTGTGAAGATGTTGGCAGTACTGGTGGAGAAGGTGCGGGCACCGGCTGTGATGAACAGCCACCCACATGAGGTCATAGCTGGTCAAAGTTTCACGTCCTCCCCTCAGCAGTGCAGATGATGCAGAGGTGTTGGCCATGGTGACTCTTAATGACCACCAGCACCTATTTCAGTCAACAGCCAGAACCATGAATCCAAACAGTTGTGCCACACTGGAAGTGTTGCGCTGCCAATGTAGGCAAATGCCTGGGCATTGACTGAAGCAGATGTGCCAGCATTTGGGGCTGATGGCTGTGCAACAACTCTGCTGGACTCTTTTATGTCTACCAGGGGTAAACCTATAGGTCAAGAGCCACTTCCAGTGACACACCCGAAACGTATTCTCTCATCTGTCTTAAATGTTCGGACCAGTCATTCTGCTCCCCATTTGATTGACGGTGGAAAGGAGGAGCCGTGACCTGGTGAACATCACTTTTCTTACAAACTCTTCAGATTCCTAAGATATGAAATGGGGGCCATTGTCTGTAACTAATGTATATGGAAGACCTTCCATTGCAAAAATTTTTTTGACAGAGCTGAAACTGTTGTCACTGCAGAAGTAGACAGACAATGCACCTCATACAGAATCTTAGAAAACATATCAATTGAAACATCCCTGTTGAAATTAAAAAAAATGTCCTACAAAATCGACACGAATTCATCCTCAAGGCTGCTGTGGAGCTGGCCATCATGATGAAGATGCACAGGCCTGATGGATGGCACACTGTGGGCAGGTTGCAACAACTTGCGCTATTTCCCTGCCATTGTCAGGCTGAAAAACATACCTGTGTGTTAACACTTTTGTACGTGATGATGATGATGTTTGGTTTGTGGGACGCTCAATTGCATGATCATCAGCACCCATACAAAGTTCCAGTTTTCACACAGTCTAATTTTTTCACACAATCCAGTCCAGCAACTGTCACAAATGATGATGATGATGATGATGATGATGATGATGATCAAATGATAAGGACGACACAAAGACCCAGTCTCCTGGCAGAGTAAATCCCCAATGCGGCCGGAAATCGAATGCAGGATCCCGTGAATGAACCAGAGGTAGCAATGTTAGCCACTAGACCATGAGCTGCGGACACTTTTGTGCGCGATACACCCCAGTCATCCATGTGTAATAAAAGCATAACCTCACACCAAAGTGCAAACAGGACTACAACCCAGGGATTGGTGCTCTCTGTAGCCAACAGCAGAACTCCATCCCAAACAGAAAGACATTTTTGTAATGCAAAACAGTTTCTTAAAAATCAGAAGCACGGCCCAGAGGTTTGTCTGCCCAGCAGTATTGCACAAAAGAAACAGCTTTACTTAAAAACAGGATCCACAGCTAGTGTGTCTGCAATTTTAGTACTAGATATAGGAAAACCATCAAAAACATTTCGAATTTCTTAATGAAAACAAAGCAATCTCGACCAATCAGCAAATGTGATAAGGCGTCAACATTTTCATGTTGTGCCGTAGGTCGAAAATGTATCTCATAATTGTATCATGACAGGAAAAGAGCCCATCACAGTGAGCAATGTGCAGCTTTGTCTGGCAAGGATGCCAAAGGGTTAAAAAGAGACACCAGTGGTTTGTGCTTTATGATCTGATGAAACTTAGACCCATATAGAAAAACTTGAAATTTTTTTAGAGCATACACAATTGCTAAAGCTTCTTTCTCTATCTGAGAACAATGCTGTTACACTGAACTTAAGATTTTAGAGGCATATGCAATAAGGTGTTCTGATCCGTATGCATAGTTATGAGCAAGGACGGCACCAAGGCCGACTAAGATGCATCCATCGCTAGTATAATTAACTTGGCTGAAAAGCGTGCAAATGAGACATTGACTGCAGGTTGGATTTCAACAACTTGAATGCCCTTTCCCAAGCCAGAGACCACTGGAAAGGAACATATTTATGTAATAATACATGGAGTGGTTGTGCAAAAATGGCAGCATTCAGTGTGAATTTGTGGCAGTACACAATTTCGCCTAAAAATTGCTTATAAGTACTTGACAGATATGGCATGTGACAACGCAGCAATAGTATCAATATGCTGGCACAATGGTTTATTGCCAGTGTGCAACATTTAAAAACCCAAATAAATAACAGGTGGTTGAAAAAACTATTTCTTGTCCAAATTGCACTTTAACCTTGTAGACTGTAAAACAGAAAACAGAGCACAAAGGTTCTTTAAATATTCCTATGTATAGACACCAGACACTACTATGTCATCTACGTAGCTGATGCAGCCTGGAACTGATTGCAATAAGTTGCTCTAAAAAGCCTTGAAAAGTAGTTGATGTGCTTGCCACAGGGTAAAATGCAAACACTGATACAGATAAAGCCCAAATGGTGTATTGATAACTACAAGATGTCTAGATTTCTCATCTAGCAGCAGCTGTATATATGCATCTACTAAGTCAATCTTTGGAAAATAATGGCCCCCTGACAATTTTGCTGACTTCTAGTCAGGGTGTGGTAAAGGATAGGTATCGATTATTGACTGTGCATTAATTGTGCATTGCAGAGGCATAATTTACTTGTAGGTTTTTTTTACTATCACCAGTGGTGTTGACCATTCACTGGAAGAAATAGGTTGAATAATATCAAGGAGTTGAAGATGATCTAATTTTCCTTTTACTTGATCTCGTAGAATAACTGGTACTGGGTGGACCCGCAAAAAACAGGAGCGGGAGGAGACAACTGATACACATGGGGTGAGATCCAAAACAAAAAAAAAGAGCCTTGAACAAGTTTACTTCAGTTACCCCAAATGCCTGGAAATGTTGTCACAGGTGTTTTTCATAAGTGTCTCCATCTTCTGCTTCATCATCATGTGCAGGGAACAGCAGCATATATGTTTTTGGCGGGGCTGCACATTGTGGCAATGTAGACATTAATCTGGAAATAGTAACTCCTGTTGCTTGTGAAGAGACTTAAGCACTGCTTCCATGGAAATTAAACTCACAGGACCAATGACAGAAGTGGAACACGTGGAGTCGAATACTGTACTTGGTGCCAATGAGTTCTAACACTACAACACAGTAGCTTTATTACATGAAAAAGTGTAAACACATGAGAGACAAATTAATACAACAGACAACACACAAGTGGCCAGAGTATCCGTGTGCTCTGACCTATACAGTCATTAGCTGTAATAGGGGGCGCAGCCAGCAGGCTGCGCATACAACTGCTGTCATACTAGCAGGCCAGGTGACCAAATCAAGCACAAGCTTCACGCATGAACTATGAAGTGGCGCACACACACACACACAAATTTGATAGTTACAGCAAAAAAACTGGAAGGAGTGATGTAAGTTTGTAATTAGAGGTGCTCTTCTTATCTTCAGTTTTGTAGATGGGTGTTGCCAAAGTGTATTTACAGAAGGAAGTATATACAGTGTCATTAACTGATTACAAAGATAGCTTAGGGCTAGTTCTATAAAGTCAGCACAAGATTTTAACCTGTGTTAGAAACACCCACATAGGCATCAGAATAATACATTTTAATGACGCAATAAATTCTGTAATCTCTGTGGGAGTTGCATTGTTGAAACTAATATCTGTCTGCTGTACCACCACAAGTAAATCTAATGATCTGTATATCATTGTTTATTTCTGGGTGCAGTGTTTGCTGCCATTGTGGAGAAGTAGTCACTGATGAATTTGGTGGCCAGTGGATTGAAATTGTCACCATTTCTGCCAGAACTATTTTCTGCCGCCTCAGTTTCTTTTGGATGACTATTTTTATCTGTCTCTTGAATGTTCCAAAAATTTTTTTTGCAATATTCTTGGAGTGCTTTATTTTTTGAAGTTAAGACCTGAGTTTTATTTTGTTATGGGAGAGTGGAGGATTCTACGGTACTGGGAGTAATGGCATTTCAGATCTTGACAACTCCTTTTCACTAAATTACATGGTGCACTATCTTCCTACTAGGTGATCCTTTAATCCCAGGAATTATCCACCCCCTATCCTTGCCTTTTTTTCAATTTTGCCCATTTTGTTCGAGGAGAAAACAAGATGCAGTGCTGTAGGAATGGTTTTACGGAAGCGTTAAATTTTCAGTTAACACTATATGTTTTATAAATTTCCCCAAGCATTCTACTCATAATTTCTCTCTAAATTCAATGATGAAATCATTGTATAATTTGCGATACAATATGTTTCTTCTTATAAAAGAATGCTGAAGATTAGATGGGTAGATCATGTAACTAATGAGGAAGTATTGAATAGGATTGGGGAGAAGAGGAGTTTGTGGCACAACTTGACAAGAAGAAGGGATCGGTTGGTAGGACATGTTCTGAGGCATCAAGGGATCACCAATTTAGTATTGGAGGGCAGCGTGGAGGGTAAATATCGTAGAGGCAGACCAAGAGATGAATACACTAAACAGATTCAGAAGGATGTAGGCTGCAGTACGTATTGGGAGATGAAGAATCTTGCACAGGATAGAGTAGCATGGAGAGCTGCATCAAACCAGTCTCAGGACTGAAGACCACAACAACAACAACAACAAACATGTTTCTTCTTTGGTCTTTACCTCTTTATTGTTAACATTTCACCATCATGAATGGAAAAGATAGATTGCTACTTACTGTAAAGATGGTACACTGAGAAAGGCACAACAACAACAACAACACACACACACACACACACACACACACACACACACACACACACACACACACACACACACAAACACATATATATACATGACTACCATCTCCGGCGGCTTGGACCAGTCCAAGAAATTACTTATGCCATGAGTGCAGGACATTATTCTGCCCCAGATAAAACTAGACAACACTTATGACTGTTCTCCCCAGCACCACCAGCCTCATATTATTGAGTATTGCTTGGTGAAAGTAACAACACAATTGATGTGGAGACTGATGGTGAACATAATGATTTGCAAAGCAGACAGGCCACAGACAGACTCAAAGTCTTGTAGACCTATCTCATTTCTAGGAGTCATAAGAAATACATTTGAAAGAATAATCACTGACCGACTGACATAATACGCTTATGAACACCACCTGTTACCAGACACACATGCTCATTTCTGGAAACATAAGTCAACAAATCACCCTTTTCTAAGACTTACAACATACACAACAGAATCCACCAATGTTGGACATTCAGTGCTAGCTGTCTTTCAACACAATTTGGCAGGAAGTACTTATGTACAAGCTGACAAAAATAAGAATACTGAAAAAATAGTATGACTCATATGCAATGCACAGGATGGTTAAACTTTCATTACTTGAGCCAGTGTAGACAGAAAACTGTTTACCACAAGGCAACCCAACTTTACAGGAATGGTGTTCAGACTGTGTGCTGCGGTAACTGCATTGTTAGTAGTGTTGGCATCATGACTTGCCGTTAGGCACGGGTACTGGTGCAGCAATGTAGAGTTGAAACACAGGCATCAGTGTGAATTACAGCTGCAGTCAGTATTGGTCTGGACAACGTGAGCAGGGATTTACTCGTAAAGTTGTTTTATGAAAAGTACAGCAGTAGTGCTGTTGCTCTTCATGAGTATCAACACATTAAAGGAATAAGGAGAGGTCCTCTTCCCACACAGGGGTTGAAGAGCATCAATTGGAAGTTCAAATTAACTAGTGATTTGGGAACTATTCCTCGAAGAGGGAGACAGACAATTGAGCTACAAATTGAAGAAGTTACTGTTTCCACGGCTGAGAATGTTGGGTGAAATGTGAGATCTTCAAGCTGGACACAAGCTGTGTCACGAAAGCTGAACATTCTGGGGTCCACCATTCGAAAAGTGCTGTGAACAAGTTTGAAACAGTATTTCTAGTGCAGTTTCAGGCTATCATGGAAGCAGATGGTCGCATCATTGGGTGAAGTATGGAGCCCTAAATCTAAACATGGTAAGCAATAACAAATGTTACCCTCTCATGTGGAAATTAAAATTAGTTTCTTTCAATGTTTATTTGTTATTTCTCTTCAGCATGTCTTTACACACGTTTCCATAAAGTTTCATTGTCCTAGGATCGCTTGCTTTTCATGGGAGCCCTCTCAAGTAGTAAAAGTTTAATTATAACCAGACATGTAATCAATACGGAAATGAATTTACACAGACACTCCACAATCTGCCAGGACAAATGAGAAACTAGGGATGGACGCAGATGACACTGCTCACAGGTGCTTTTGTGCCTTCAACCCATACTGTACACAGATAAGACAAACCAATACCTTGACTAACTTCAGAAATGGATGGGATATTAAAGCCAGACTGCAATAATACACAGACAATACTATTTAGGCACCATAACCTATCCCAGCAAAAATGGCAAACAAGAGACACCTGTGATGTTCTGCTGACAGTATCAGACAACACAAAATACCTAATGGAAGACCTTTGACAGAGTATACAAAAGAAAAAAAAAAACTAATACAACTTGTGCAAGAGCATTTCCTTAATCTGTATAAAAGACAGGGTTATTCACAAGTACCCCTGGGGTTTCTGAAGGCGACTGCATGAAAACTACGATACATAAAGAAAATAGACACACACCAATGCATAGAGCGTCTCTCCATGTCTTTAACTTACAATACAGGTTCTCAATATGAGCACTGTTTGTGACATGGCAAATATATGAGTGTAATTCATTGAAGTCACTGACGTGAACTACCCTACAAGCCACAAAGGCAACCTGCTTTGGACATCTGTTCATTGGGTTGCCTATCTGCGGTACGAACTATCTCATTGTGACAACAGAGCAGAAGACTTGTCTACATGTGCTGACACTCCTGCCCCCCTGGTGTAACTATGCCACAGCACCTACTACAAATCAAAACGTGGAGAGATGTACTATCGGCTGACATGACATTGTTCTACTTGTCTTGCAGTTTTCATGCAAACATGTTCTGCAACCATGGAATAACCCTGTATGTAAGACCACAAAGGAATAAGCAGCTGATCCCTTCATAGAACTGACCAAACCAATTACAGAATGGCTGTATGCCACCAAATGATGACTACTGTGAACCATCCTTCACCAGTCATGTCACAACTAAGGATTCGTACACTGCAGCCAATGTGATTCCACTGCATACATGACTTTCATCACCTTGTGCCAGACACGGAAGACATATTTTAAAGAACAAAGGAGATATGAGTGACGTCCTTATACAATGACCTTGTTTCACAACCAAACCTGGGGCAAGTACTTCTACCCACTGACAGCCACAGCGAACAGCAGCAATGAATATGGCACCACTACAAAGAACTTTTCATTCTGATGCATGCAAGATATGCCACTGCCCACTCACTTGGGTCTTTGCTATTAATGTCATGAAAGGACTAACAGGCGACTGACAACATACACCATTATATTTGTGAAATCAATCAAACAGCAAGTTAAATATAAAACAACAATGTAAACCAAATTAAAGCATAAAACCATGTAAACATCCTGCAAAGTAAATGTGGACTTTTCTGTCCACAGCTACCAATGGCCAAAATAAGTTTTTCTTTATAATTTTTATCTAACCACATAAATTATCTCAAGTCTCAAACAAATTTAGCTTCATGCACTGTATATTATGTTTATTGTTGCTTTCCTTAACACTTTTGCTGTGGCTGACGCTTATAAGCGTCACAACAAGGCATGAGCCAGTGCGGCTGACGCTTATAAGCGTCCGCACTCGCTGTCAGAGTACTCAGTCTAGTTGCAGCGTCTAACCTAGCATCAAAGCGGTGTAAACTTTTGTGTGGTCAGCTATCGAACGTATATTGTTCGTAATGACGGCTAATGAACCGACATATGGACCTTCCAATGTGAAAAGGAGCAGGAAAAGTGTTAAATTGACAGGGGAGACAGAGGAACAGTTACTTAGTGTACTAGATTTTCTGTGTAGTGAGGGCAAGGCATACCACGGAGATTATCATTTAGAGGCTGCAGAAGAATTGCAGAGTGATGATAGGGTGGAAGCACTGCTTTTGAATCTGTTTTGTGACAGTTCCGAATCTGACGATACGGATCACGACAATTGTGTGAAAATCGACGACGAAAAAGAGCCCGACCTGTCACAAGGAGATAATCCAGGTGATTCCTGGTACAAATAACCACATAATATGCAGTATCACCCATTTATGAAGAAAAAAGTTTTGCAAATTCATCCTGCTGGCAATTCTCCTATGGATTTCTTCAGTTTATTGGTAACAGACGAATTGTTGCAACTTCTTGTAGTTGACGAAACGAACGATAACGCATTCAACATATTGCTGAGCGAAAATACAAAAGAGGGATCTAGGATCTGTAAATGGAAACCTCTAAGTATAGGTGAATTACTAGCTGTCCTGGGCGTTTCATTACATATGGGTAACGTTAAATATCTGCGGTTACAAGACTACTGGAAGAAAGAACCGCTGTTTGAGAATAGAGGAATAGCGATGAGTACAAGCAGAGACCAGTATTTGATCATATTACGCTCCCCGCATTTTGCAAAAAATCCACTTCCAGGAAACCCGAAACCAGACGATCGTTTATATAAGATACGACCTATATTGGATTATTTTAACACGAGAATGTCTCAAGTGTATTACCTGGGAAGAGATTTATCAATAGATGAATCAATAATTCTTTGGAGGGGAAGATTGTCATTTAGACAATACATAAAAAGCAAACGTAATAAATATGGCATTAAGATGTACATGCTCAACAATCCAGACGGTTTCATAAATAAGTGCACTGTGTACATGGGAAGAAGTGGAGATATGGGGGGAAAAGGTCACGCTGAAAAGGTCATTTTGCATTTGATGGCAGAAAAACTGCATGTTGGTCATTACATTTACTTGGACAATTGTTATAACCGTTTTCATTTAGCTACAACTCTGTTGAACCTAAAAACACTTTCCACAGGTGCTCTGAAATTAAATAGGAAATATACCCCTGAAGACGCTGTATCGGCAAAACTTGGGAGGGGAGAGACAGTTGTGTGGTATTCTAATGGAGTTATTATTGGAAAATGGAAGGATCGAAGAGAGGTTTCCCACATTTCCACAGAACATCTAAATGTTATGGAGCAAGTGATGAATGCGTGCCAGCAAATAGTAACGAAACCTTTGCCTATTATTAGGTACAATGCGCGTTATGTCTGGGACTGATAAACAAGATCGGATGTTATCGTATTATTTATGTGAACAAAATACTATCCGCTGGCCGAAAAAACTATTCTTTCATGTCATTGACATGCTAGTTTTCAATTCTCTATATCTGTACAACAAACACACAGGAAATAAAATGACATTGTACGATTACAGAATGAACATTGTAAAGGGCTTCCTTCCACCAATGGATGTTCCACGAAATGTGAGCAAGAAACATCACAAACAAACACATGATATGCAAAAGCGGGAAGCTACTGCAGGGAAGAAGCAAGTTATGAGGAAGCGGTGTAAAAAGTGTGCGGAACAAGGCAAGCGCACTGGTACACCATAAGAGTGTACAACCTGCCCAGACAAACCTGGATACTGCTTGAACTGCTGTATAATTTCCCATAAGTAGCAAAAACGCGATAATATCGAGGAAATTCCGATTATCAAAGACAACTTCTTTTATTTCTTTTGACATTGCAGGGTTTCTTTTTACGATGTGAAAGGTTAGAACTTTTTTTCATGAGTACTCAGAAAATGAGGTTTTCTTTTGTGTTAAGTCGACTTATTTCTCATTGCGTTGTAAAGCGTTCACTTCAGTTTCTTGTGTAAGAATTTGTTGTGCTAAATTTACTTTAATAGCACCGCAATTGAAGTGATGGGGGACATGAGAGAAGCCTCCACGTAGGGTGTGTTTTGCTTACTAATTTCTAAACATCCCGGCATCCCCTGGGTGTCTATAATAAATGTAGACAGCTAATTCTCTCATACCAGGAGCAAACATGCTACTAAATTGACGACCTCTATCAGAGTCAATCTTAAAAATGCGCGTTTGAAGTAAATATAATTTCAAATGAATCCAATTCCCTTTTTTTTCTTCTTAAGAATTTGTGTTTTGGAATCCAAATTTTTCCTGAATGCAGTGGATTTGTTGCTTGTTTGAATTGTATTTTTTGTTACGTTAGCAACATACCACGAACATCTGAATGACGCCTGTGACCCCTATAGGTGTCAGACAGCAAACAGACTTTAAAACATAACCACAATACAGTCGAAGCTTATTTGAAGTAATGCATCTAAGGTGTCATCATTAAGTCAGTATAGAATATGATCGTACAGATCTTACAAGGTCTTGACGTCAGCCTGTAGCTCAGGTGTGCTTAGGAGCGTCGGCTCCGAGCGGTACCTGCCGTTTCAGAGTGTTACCGGCCCGCCCTCGAGCGTTGCCAGGGCCGCACTGGAGAGTTGCGCGCCTGCACCGAAGGCGCAGCAAAAGTGTTAAGTAAATTTGTAATTTTTTATTTTCTCTGCCAATCATGATTCTCTTACGTTGAAATTAATATCTATATGTACCAGAAAAAATTAATCTTAAATATTAATGTGTACTTTATTGTGCAAAATTACATTTATGTTTTTATCCTTGTGTCTTTTTTAGCTTTATGTCTTTTTACATTTAATTTTTGTATTTCTTTTTAATGCATTTTACCACTATCTGTGATATTACTTATCACTGAGAATGTGGATTATAGCAATTATCCACCTCTATAGATGGAATGGTGACAGCAGTCTAGGTAAGGAATAAAAACATTTCAGACTTAGCCACCGAACTGATTTATTCCTCATGATATGTTTCATAACGAATCATCCATTTTCAGAAGTGCTTAAGTAAAATATTTAGATTATTCCCATGAATCCATTGCTGAAATATGTCACTACTGACAATAATCTCGAACCAAGAGACGCGACACTGCAAGAAATGTAACCAGTCAGCCCTTAGGAGGAGATGGTTGGCAAGCCTTGCTACCTCTTTTGTGGGAGGACAACACTGAGGACTTTTTCAATTAATCTCTTTGGCATCTTCCTCTCTTATAATTAGTTGTGTGTGTTCATTCAACTTTAAACCATCTATATGTATACTCTCAGATATCTAATGCATATGACTGTTCCCATTTATTGTTTGTGAATCATATTGTCAAACAGTAATACGTCTTGCAACCTATTTATGTGTAATATGTTACAGTTGTATGTGCTGAGAGTCAACTGCCATTTCTTGCACCAAGCATGAATTATCTGCAGGGCTTCCTATATTTCTCTAAAATTTTTTCGGAGTTGCAAATTTTCTACATGCAAGAGTATTATCAGCAAACAGCTTGTGGAGCTTCCAACATTATCCACTAGATCAAGAACCAGAAGTCCACAGACAAACTTTCAGAGGTGGTAGTATGGACAAACAGAATGAAAAACTGTCAAGTAAACATGAGCTCTACAATGCATACTTTAAGAGCTATGAGCACTTGTTCAGTAGAAAATACGTGCTACACAGCAGCAAAAAATGAAGAAATGCTCACAGCTCTAAATGAAAGCATTTTAAATCCCTTGTTTACACAACATTTTTTCTAATTTTGGTCCACACTACCACCTCTGAAAGTTTGTTGGAGTTCTGGTGCACTCAGTATATTGTGATCAGAAAGGGTCCTATGACACTAACTTGCAACACACCCAAAGCTACTCCTATGTCTGAAAATTTATCTCAATTAAGAATGGCATATTTCATTCTCTTGTTTCCAGTCACAAGTTGGCCTGATATTCTGTATGCTCATATTTTGTTCACTAGGTGACCCTGCGGAACTGTGCAGAGCATATTAACAGAAGTCAAGAAACATGGGTTTGGGCTGGGCACTGGTACTGTCTGCCTTCCTAGTTCTATAGATGAACAAAGTGCACTGTGTTTCTTAAGACTGTTGTTTGTAGAATCTGTATTATTTCCTGCAGATGAGGTTATTTTAGTATCAAAGTCAAATAACTTACTGGGATCATTTCATTTTCTCCCCACTGTCCGTTTGTTAGAGAGCTTAACTGTTGTGGCAAAGGAGCTCCTGGTGGAAGTCTGTTCTTTCTCATCTTGTTCTTTCACCAATTTCATTCGATTTGTATATTTATTTACTTAAATAGTGAGAATTGTTGTAAGGAAGTGGGCTTCATGACCAGCTATTTAGTTATGTTATTTATATGGGAAAAGGACAAACCTGAATATACTGGTAACCTTCATGGTTAGATTTACACTGGAACTACATTGAATGGAGGGGAACGGGTATGACGATGTAAAAAAATCACTAGCAATATACATTATTTAAAATCATTTGGATAACATTTCACAAACACTGAGGATATACAGGGTGTCCATAAAGTCCCTTTACAACTTCAAAATTTTATTACAATGGCAGTTGTTGAAATATTTTAACAAAATTTCTTTTATTGTAATCATTGTTTACTAAAGTTTTTATGTATACTAAAACTTCGTGTTTCAGATACTCAGTTGATGGAAGGAACTGAACCTCTATAAAACAGCAACTCCTCAAGAGAAGGCACAATGTGTGTGTCCTGGTTTATTGAGACAAAATCAGATGTTCAGACTCAATGAAACTTCAGAACGAAGTATGGAAGAGATCCACCAGCACACCCTGCAATCCGTGCATGACACAAAAAATTCATGGAGACAGTGACAGTGTTGGATAAAGAGAGGAGCAGGTGACCAAGAACATCCAAAAAAAACATCAATTGCCTATTGAACGTCTTCACTCGTTCACCTACGAATTCCATCTGCACTGCTACCAGACAGTTGCAACTACCACGTTCAACTGTGCGTAAGGTCCTCCACAAGAACTTATGGTTGTACGCTTACAAAGTGCAACTGTTACAGACATTTGAGCCAAATGACAAGCAAAAATGGACAGAGTTTGCACTCAACATGCTAGAACGCCTTTTGGAGGATGAAGCATTCCTCAAGCGAGTTTCTTTCAGTGATGAGGCAAATTTTCATGTTTATGGGACATTAAACAGACACAATGTGAAAATCTGGGGATCTGAACGCCCCCATGTGACTAGGAAGCTTCACCGGAATAGTCCAAAAGTGAATGTGTGGTGTGGAATTCGAATAATTGGTCCATTTTTCTTCATCAAGTCAACAATTACTATAGATGTTTACCTCAACCTTCTGACTGAAGATGTAGCACCACAACTGACTGACTTACAACCAACTATCATTTTCCAGCAAGATGGTGCACCACCACATTGGGGACTGCATGTTCGTCGGTTTCTCAATGAAAATTTCCAGGTAGATGGATTGTGAGGAATGGGCCAATTCCTTAGCCACCACGTTCACCCTCCCTTGGACTTTTTTATGGGGGTATGTAAAAGATATTGTGTATCAAACACAGATATGGGACATTGTTGACTTGAAGCAAAGGACTCGTAATGCCATTGCCAACATTGATGTGCTTCGTGCAACTAAAGGCGCCCATATAGAGGTCTATTAAACACTGTCAAAAAACTGTTATAAACACTGATTACGACAAAAGAAACATTAAAATATTTCAACAACTGCCGTAGTAATAAAATTTTGAAGTTGTAAAGGGACTGTGTGTGTGTGTGTGTGTGTGTGTGTGTGTGTGTGTGTGTGTGTGTGTTTTTTCAGTAATCCCACACCGTCTTTAAACATTTACATCTGGCATATATCACAAAATTAAGATTCAAAAATGGCAAATAATTTGGATGTACTTATTTTAAAATAAAAAAAATCTTTCATTTCCTTCTGTGGAGGAAGAAGGTGGGTTCATTGAGAGCTAAAGCCTTTTTATGACATATGTTCTTAAAAGTATCTCCTGGGTTTTCTTTTCAATGTAAGTTACAATTACTTGCCTATTATTATTATTATTATTATTATTATTATTACTACTACTACTACTTCTCTATCTAATTGAAGCACGAGAAAATAGAAAAAATATTTATGGATATTAACAGCAATAACACACAAAGGTAATTATGTTGTCAGTGGCAACCCGTCTTGGCAATGCATTCATGGAAATAATCTAAATATTTCAACCTAACACTCCTGATAAAGGAAGATTCCTTACGAAACATGTAGTGTGAGGAATAAATCACTTCAGTGGTGAAGGTCGAATATATTTTTATTACTTACCCAGGTGGTCATCATTCCACATACAGACATAAGCAAGTGTCATAATCTACTTTCACTGTGTAAAACAAAGCATAGGGCTACAGATAGAGAAATGCTGAATGAAACTCCTTTGGCTGTCTAGAGAGCAAGGCGTGATGCCTTCAATGACTACCGTAGCAGAATATTGTCAAATGACATTTCACAAAATCCAAAGAAATTCTGGTCATTTGTAAAAGCTGTTAGTGGCACCAAAGTTAGTGTCCAGTCCCTAGTGAATGAAACAGGAGCTGAAATTGGGGGTAGCAAAGCAAAAGCTGAAATTTTCAAACGTTCCTTTATGAAGGAAAACCCAAGGAAATTGTCCCAATTTAATCCTCTTACTATTGAAAAGATGAATGGAATAAATATTAGTGTCAGTTGTGTTGAGAAACAGCTGAAATCATTAAAATTAGACAAAGCACCAGGTCCTGCGGGGATACCTATCAGATTCTATACTGAATTTGCAGGTGAATTAGTCCCTCTTCTAACTATAATCTATCATAGATCTCTCAAACAAAAAGTGTATAAGTTCTTGTAAAAAGGCACAGGTCACAACCGTCTTCAAGAAGGGTAGTAGAAGTAACCCACAAAGCTACTGTCCAATATCCCTGACATTAACTTGTTGTAGAATCTTATAACATATTCTGAGCTTGAACAAAATGAGGTATCTTGAACACAGTCACCTCCTCAATGCCAGCATGGATTTCGAAATCATCGATCATGTGAAACCCAACTTGCACCTTTCTCACATGACATACTGAAAGCTTTGGATCAAGACAACCAAGTAAACATAGTGTTTCTTGATTTCTAAAAAGCATTCAACTCAGTACTGCACCTATTCTTATTTTCAGAAGTATGATCATATAGGGTATCAAGTGAAATTTGTGACTGGATTGAGGCTTTTTGGTAGGGAGGACACAGCACGTTATCTTGGATGGAGAGTCATCATCAGATGTAAAACTTCGGATGTGCCCCAGGGAAGTGTGTTGGGATCCTTGCTGTTCATGTTGTATATTAATGACCTTGCAGACAGTATTAATAGTAAAATCAGGCTTCTTGCAGATGATGCAGTTACCTATAATGAGGTACTATGCGAGAAAAGCTGCATAAATTTTCATTTAGATCTTGATAAGATTTCATTGTGGTGCAGAGATTTTCAGCGTGCTCTAGATGTTCAGAAATGTAAAATTTTGCACTTCACAAAATGATAAAACATAGTATCCTGTAACTATAGTATCAATGAATCACCATTGGAATCGGCCAATTCATACAAATACCTGGGTGTAACACTTTGTAGGGATATGACATGGAATGATCACATAGGTTCAGTCAAGGTAAAAGACGGTGGTAGACTTCAGTTTATTGGTAGAACAGAGATTGCTTACAAATCACTTGTGTGACTAGTTCTGGAATATTGCTCAAGTGTATGGGACCAGTACCAGATAGGACAAACAGGGTATATTGAATGTAAACGGAGAATTGCAGCACAAATGGTCACAGGTTTGTTTAATCCGTGGAAGAGTGTCACAGAGATACTGAAGGAACTAAACTGGCAGACTCTTGTAGACAGATGTAAACTATCCCGAGAAAGTCTGTTAACCCTTTCGTGGTTTTTACTCATTTTTTAGAATTTATTAAGGTACCTCAGCTGTTACAGAGTCTTATTTGGGCCAGAATTACAAATATGCCTTTGAATAATTTTTAACTTTAACCATTTCCTCAAAAAAAAAAAAAAAAAAAAAAAAAAAAAAAAAAAAAAAAAAAAAAAAAAAAAAGGAGACATATCATTTCTGGGACCGATTTTCCTCACAATGAAGTTGCTACAAATTGGTGTAAAATTTATGAACAAGGCCTATTTGCACCAGTATTTAACATTAATGTATTGGAAATTAAATGTAACTCATTTTGCCAATATGCAAACATGTGGTATACTTTATTATTTCCAACAAAAAAATACATTTTGCTACTTAGTGAATATTACTTACATTGCGTGAAATTTTGGAAAGCAAGGTGAAATACAAAGTGGCACATTACAGGATGAACAAATATATTTTGTTCGTTTTTCAGCGTCTTTTGAGCTGCAGAACCTACACCGCCTGTTCTTTTGCTCCTTGGGAATATGAGACCCGACATTCATAAGCGTTACTTCCTGTGGCACTGCAGTGACACCTCTTTTGCTAGAATAGAAAGCAGGTGATGGGCCCTTCTTCATTCTTGATGAAAATCTATTTATCAACTGCCTTGCTAGTCTCATTCAAAGCTGGTTTGCGTTTCGTCTTGACATTCGAAATAGTACATAAGAGTTGACGATGGCTAAGTCAACAAAAAAATAAAATAGTCGGTGCCCCCATTTTACTGATCGCCTGCCAACCATATACCTTTCTTGTAGCTGGTCAAAACAATCTACTCCACCCTTAGTTGGTTGGTTGGTTTTGGGGAAGGAGACCAGACAGCGAGGTCATCGGTCTCATCGGATTAGGGAAGGATGGGGAAGGAAGTCGGCCGTGCCCTTTGAAAGGAACCATCCCGGCATTTGCCTGGAGCGATTTAGGGAAATCACGGAAAACCTAAATCAGGATGGCCGGACGCGGGATTGAACCGTCGTCCTCCCGAATGCGAGTCCAGTGTCTAACCACTGCGCCACCTCGCTCGGTCCACCCTTAGTACTATTATAAACATGTACTACTTCAGGACATGAAATGCTGATTGTGGATCCATCTTTCAATTTTCTTTTGACGAATACAACACCTTTAGGATTATGTGCAGTGGAAATGAGACAGACTGCTTTGCTATCTTGCCACTTAACAGCAGCAACACCAGATTTGACAGCAAATGTAAACTCTCCATGGTTTAGACTTGGTAATTTACTCGCAAAAAAAGGAGGTAGGCCTTTTCTGTTTCCTCTGACGGTACCACAGCTATAAAGCCCCCGTTTTCTCAGTTCCTTCATTAGTCTAAACATTGAAAAGACATTATCAAAAACCACAGTTCTATTGGAATTAAAAATGGTTTACAGAGTTCCAGCACTACTCTTTCACACATTTGGCAATCTTTGAATTCCCGTCTACTGGCAGCAGATTTACCTGTGTAGACATCAAAATTTGAAATAAAACCTGTGTTTGCACCAGCAAGG
The DNA here is from genome assembly GCF_023898315.1 of Schistocerca nitens. Lineage (NCBI taxonomy): Eukaryota > Metazoa > Arthropoda > Insecta > Orthoptera > Acrididae > Schistocerca > Schistocerca nitens. The sequence goes on along the minus strand of NC_064621.1, from coordinate 541,768,614 downwards.
CACCAAATTTTGTAGCCTCTTTTTACAGGTTTCATGGGCATGTACTGTTTCAGGCTTGTTCTTCCTTTGAATGCAACCACTGACTCATCAACTGCAAGTGAAGTAGAAGGGTGATATACTTTCAAACAGTTTTTGTTCAGGGCTGAGATACGTGGTCTGATTTTGTACAACTTGTCATAACCAGGATCGTTTGTTGCTGGCTGAAACAAATTATCATTGCAGTGAAGGTTCTCTTATTATTTTCTTACAGCGAGCAAGTGTCATAACATTCGATACTGCATTTACATTTAGATATGGGTCTGAGCTCCAGTAACTGGCTGCTTCAGGTAATTGATGAATACCCATTACTACTATCATACCCAGAAAAGCTTTTAGTTCCTGAACTGAGTTCCCTCCACTGTGCACTATTCTTCTGTTTGGCAATTTGTTTGAAAGCAGATGTGTTGCATCACTGAATCGTCAAATAATTTTTCAAAATACACAAGTTCATTGTCTGCCAAAACAAAGTTTACTGTTGGTTTTGGGTCGAACACTGAGGATAAATTTAGTTCTTCAAAGTGAGTTTCATCATCATCCCAGTGAGAATCTGTAAATTCACCAGTTTCATCATCTTGCTCAAAATTCACTCCACTTTCACTCGCAACACTGATGTTTTCATCTATCAACGAATCTAGTTGCACATCGTTGTTGACAATCTGTTCCATATAATTGTGTGTCCATGTTTCTTATGGTGTGCTTGGAGTAGACGATGATCATGAGATGAAAAAACCTCCTCTAGATCATCATCATCAGCTTCAATGTCCGATTCTTCTGGATTATCTGGCAGTGAAAATAAAAAATCCAGGATCTCGCTGTCTCGCAGCTTCTGCATAAAGTAACAATAATATGTCTTAGTTCTAAACCACATACCGTACTTTTACTAGCACAAAATGTTACAGAAAAAAGCTCTTTCTCTGAAATATAAGTCCTACAACATCCTAACATAAAGGAACTATAGGGTCACACAATGGTTAGTGTCCCACTAATTGTAACTACGCAAAAAAAAAAATATTTTAGAAGTAAAATACGTTTTAGAAAGTGTAGTTGTCATTTGTAAATATATAAGAAATTGAAAATAGCAAAAATACTTACTTAGGACATTTTTAGTAGTCAGAATACGCCAAAAACTGTCTCGAGACACAAGAAATAGAAGTTTTGGCGCGGAAACTCACGCGACAACGCACTGCAACAGTCACAGCCTTCTATAGACTGAGAATTTCAGTGCCTCGATTTTTTCCCGAGTTCAGGAGAGCTGCCAACAGATGGAAGGACTGAGCAGAAATATGCAACTCGTTTCCCAGTGTTTTAAATAAGGCCCAAAATTAGTGGGACATGTGTGTCCCAACAACCATGAAAGGGTTAACTAAGTTTCCCAGAACTGGCTCTAAGTGATTACTGTAGGGATACATTACAATCCCCTACATTTCACTCACATAGGGATTGCAAAAATGACATTAGAGTAATTACTTCACCATCAGAGGCAAAGGATAAAAATATGAACTTAAGCATATAAAATAAAGTTCACATTAATATTAAAGGTTAATTTTCTCTCTATATATAGATAATTCCATGTCAATTCAACACAGCACTCAACGCAGCTGTAGCGATTATAAAGCTAAGTACTGACAAACTTATTTGTGCACTGTTATACAATTATTAAATTCAATAGTTTTCAGTGGTGTTTCATGTTGTTTGTGGCAAAATAATGATTTAATAAACTTTTGGAAACGTTCGCTCACTGTGTCTTTTAGAGTTTTCTGTGCATTGAAGTCATTTAGTAAATTTCGTGCTTTACTTTTCAGCTGACGTTTCTTAGACAGAGAATTTCGAGACCGCTATTGTTAGTTCTATAAATAGTTCTACTGGTGTAACTGAACTTTGGTAACATAGACATATAGCTTTTTTCATTAACTGTAAAATTTTTTGTGAGTGAGAAGTGTGGGCTCTGTCATAGGTTTGTGAGTAGTGGGTTACAGTGTGGGATGTGTTCAAAGTATTTTCATTGGGGGAATGCAGTGAGGAAGCCAGTGAGCATTCTAGCGAGATCCTCTCCTGGGAATGCAGAATCTGTAGTAGAAATAAGTTGATAGAGGAGCAGGAGCATAAGATCTGTGCCCTTCAGGTGCAGTTACAATGTGCAAAGAAGGAACTAGGTAGGTTGAGGAGGGTGAAGCGTGCTGGAGACTGGGAAATGGCAGTTGACACGAAGGCAGCTAGGAAGGGGAGGTATTCAGACAGTTATACTTTGCGCATATGCAATAGATTTGACCAACTGTCAGAGTTGAGTGGAGAGGAGCCTCGTGTAGCTGTAGATGTAGATGTAGATGTAGGGAACATGCAGCAGTCCTCAGCAGTTTGGAGGCTTATGGCCAGTTGCAAAGTCTAATAGAAAGAAGAAGATTCTGCTGCTAGGTAGTTCGTACAGTAGAGGTATTGCAGGAAGTGTTGGGGAGTGAGTACCAGGTCACCAGAATTGTGAATCCTAGTGCAGGGTTGGCTCAAGCGACTGACAGCATAGGTGAGCTACGTAGGAATTTTATGGAGGATCAGGTAGGGATAGTGGGTGGAGCAGGGAACAGTCTTGATAGGAACAGGGAATATGATGTTAAGTGGTGATCTGGTAAAGATAGCTACTCAAACCAGTGGCACTAATGTGCATTTCGTGCATCTGTTTCATCGTCATGATCGGCCTCACCTTAATGTGGTTGTTAAGCGTGTTAACATGGGGTGGGGAGGGCACTGATGGCAGAGGGCATAGGTCACATCTCAGTGGTGTCAGTTAGGTCTATCAGTAGATCGGGATTCACTAGGCATGGCCTGCACTTCAATAGGTATGGGAAGGGGAGGCTGGCAAAGCTTATAGGTGACAGTGTAGTGGGTTGTGGTGGTGATGGTGGTAGTGGTAGTATCACACATGGAAAAATTCCTGTATAGTTGATCTTAGAACTACACCTATTTTAGATTTAAGTCAGCTGATAGGTCTGCTTAAAAATGTTCTGGGTTGCAGCCAAAGCACTGTGTTACTGCCTGTGCCAGTGGGACCTATGCTGTTTGTGTGCCCTACACCGGAATTTTACGTTCATGGTTGAAGGGCATTAATTGAAAGATCTAATGGAGTGTGAAGAATACACATTCCCACTATAAAAGCACTGAGTAGGATTTGTTACATGCAATCCTGTATCTCTATCACACTTCTTAGGTGCACATCCCTACTGTCCCACTTTGACAAAACTGACTAATAACCGGTTTAACTGTTTGGTACAAATTGCATTGATGAAATAACCAACAAGGCAGGGTAGTTCCAGAGAGTACAACAAAATCAGAGAGATGAATTCATTGAAGTGTGTGCATCTAGTTTATAACACTTCCTACCTCACTGTGTACCACCCAGCAACAGTCACTGATTTTTAAAATCACAAAAGAAGAAATCAACGTAAATTAATATCTTGCTGTTTGTGATTTTGTTCAGAATTACTCCTTCACCATCCACGACGAAGTACAGGGATTTCCCTAGAAAAATTCACAGTTTACAATTCATCTATTTGTAGCTTACTACCAAGATGCAAATACTTATAAAACACATCATGTGTCATATGTAGAAACATGGATTGCCTTCAACATGATACTGTGTGTGTCTTTTTTTTTCTTTCCAGCACATTTTCATCAAGTTCTTAATATGTCACTTTCCAACCACAAAGCATATTTACTCCTTTTTGGATGGATATACTGCCCAATACAACAACAGACAGAATTTCTTCAATGCATCCCACCATCGGGAAGATTTTGAATGGCAGTTTTTTGCTATAGCACATGGTAAAGGACCTTGTGATAAGATTGCAGGGGCTGTGAAGAGGTCAGCCACACTTGCCATTATCAAGTGACCCATGAAACCCATATTTTGACATCAAGACAGTTATTTCAGTGGTGCAAAGAAAATATTCCTTCATGTGTATTTGGCTAAACATCAATTTCCCACCATGATTATGACATTGCCAAGTTGAAGCAACATTTCAAGAATATGATTCCAGGTACCAGTAAGTTTCAATGTGTAATACATAACAACAAAGGTATAGTAGTAATAAAGACATTTTCTGTTTCTTTAGTGAGCAGAGAAGATACAGTATTGCTATGTGGAAAGAAATACTGTTAAGACTTACACAGATTTGCTGCCTGTACATATGACAACATATATGTATTTTGCACAGGACATAATTTAATCATAGCTAACACTTAGATTTCGGAACCAGGTTTTAAATTTTAAGACATTTCCAGGGATAGATGTGGGTTCTGACCATAATTTATTGGTTATCAACTGCTGAATAAAATTGAGAAACTGCAAAAAGTAGGAATTTAAAGAGATGGGACCTGGATAAACTGAAAGAGCCAGAGCTTGTAGAGAGTTTCAGAAAGAGCATTAGGAAACAATTAACAAGAACAGGGGAAAGGAATATAGTAGAAGAAGAATGGGTTGCTTTGAGAGATGAAATAGTGAAGGCAGCAGAGGATCAAGTAGCTAATCAGACGAGGGCTGGTATAAATCCTTGGGCAACACAAGAGATATTGAATTTAATAAACAAAAAGAGAAAATATAAAAATATAAAGAGAAAATATATAAATGAAGCGGGCGAAAGGGAATACAAACATTTAAAAAATGAGACTGACTGGAAGTGCAAAATGGCTCGAGACAGATGTAAGGATTTAGAAGCATATATCACTAGGGTAGAAACAGATACCACCTACGGGGAAATTAGAGAGACCTTTGGAGAACAGAGAACCACCTGCATGAATAACAAGAGCTCAGATGTAAAACCAAAGCAAAGAAGGGAAAGCAGAAAGGTGGAAGAAGTATATAGAGGGTCTATACAAGGGAGATGTACTAGAGGGCAATATTACAGAAATGGAAGAGGATGTAGATGAAGATGAGATGGGAGATATGATTCTGCAAGAAGAATTTGACAGAGCGCTGAGAGACCTAAGTCAAAACAAGGCTCCGGGAACAGACAATATTCTGTTACAGCTACTGATAACCTTGGGAGCACCAGCCACGACAAAACTCTTCCATCTGGTGAGCAAGACATATGAGACAGGAGAAATACACTTAGACTTCATGAACAATATAATAATTCCACTTCCAAAGAAAGCAGGTCCTGCCAGATGTGAACATTACGGAACTATCAGTTTAATAAGTCATGGTTGTAAAATACTGACAAGAATCCTTTACAGAAGAACGGAAAAGCTGGTAGAAGCTGACCATGGGGAAGAACAGTTTGGATTCTGGAGAAATTTAGAAAGGCACAGGGCAATACTGACCCTATGACTTCTCATACAAGATAGGTCAAGGAAAGGAAAGCCTACATTTACGGCATTTGTAGACTTAGAGAAAGCTTTTGACACTGTTGACTAGAATACTCTCTTTCAGATTCTAAAGATGTCAGGGATAAAATACAGGGAGCAAAAGGATATTTAACCAGATGGCAGTTATAAGAGTCGAGATGCACAAAAGGGAAGCAGTGGTTGAGAAGGGATTGAGACAGAGTTGTAGCCTACCCCCAATGTTATTCAATCTGTATATTGAGCAAGCAGTAAAGGAAACAAAACAAAAGTTGGGAGTAGGTATTAAGGTCAAGGGAGAAGAAATAATAACTTTAAGGTTTGGTGATGACACTGTAATTCTGTCAGAGACAGCAAAGAACTTGGATGAGCAGTAGAGTGGAATGGACAGTATCTTGAAGGGAGGATATAAGATGAAAATCAACAAAATCAAAACAAGGATAATGGAAAGCAGTCGAATTAAATCAGGTGATGCTTTGGGAATTAGATCAGGAAATGACACACTTAAAGTAGGAGATGGGTTTTGCTACTTGGGAAGCAAAATAACTGATGACGATCGAAGCACAGAGGATATAAAATGTAGACTGGCAATGGCACAAAAAGCGTTTCTGGAGAAGAAAAATTTGTTAACATTGTGCATAGATTTAAGTGGCAAAAAGTCCTTTCTGTAGCCATGTTTGGAAGTAACACGTGGACGATAAACGGTTTAGACAAGAAGAGAATAGAAGCTTCTGAAATGTGGTGCTACAGAAGAATGCTCAAGATTAGATGGGTAGATCATGCAACTAATGAGGAGGTACTGAACAGAATTGGGGGGGGGGGGGGGGGAGGAGAAATTTGTAGCACAACCAGAAAAAAAAAAAAAAGGGTGATTGGTTGGTAAGACACATTCTGAGGCATCAAGGTATCACCAACCAGTTTAGTACTGGAGGGAAGTGAGGGAGGGGGGGGGGGTAAAATTCATAGAGAGAGTCCAAGAGATGAATACAGTAAGCAGATTCAGAAAGACGTAGATTGCAGTAGTTACTTGGAGATGAAGAGGCTTGTACAGGATACAGTAGTGTGGACAGCTGCATCAAACCAGTCTGTGGACTGAAGACCACGACCAAGACAACAACAACAACAACAACAACAACAACAACATGTATCAGTCACTGGTGGGTTGCGTATTACTTATAAACTTATGATGTACAGACAAGCATCTTGCATAAATGTGGATATCTCCATAATTTGCGTTTTCTGATATACCCGTAAACTTCACACAACTTCCTAACTTTTTCAGTCCTGTTACGTTCTCCACAGTCGTCATATACCTCTGCAAATTGGTAATTCTCCATCTCTTATGCAAACCATTGGATGCACCAAACCTGAAAGAAATTCGAGGTGGTCTCACTGAAAATTTTACTTTTCTATGTTGAATTGATATGGTATTACCCATATATATATTTAGCGTAAGACAGTGATGAGTGGGATACAGAAGAGAGAAGAAGTTACATATCTATTCCGAAAAACAAAAAAATATACAGATGACATGATGCTGACTAGAGATGGGTCGTTCATGAACTAACTGGTCCACATGAACAGTTCATCAAGATGAACGGAATGAGCGAGGAACGAATTGTAAGGAACTGTCTTTCATAGTTCACTTCGGTCATGGCTTTCTAATTATAGTTCCCGGGAATGGGAAATGGTCGGTCTGGATCCCGTAATGGCATGTCAGCTGGTCTCATTCCAGCCTCGGTCCCATTCCTGTCTGACTGTCTCGGTAACTGCTTTCTACTTATAGTTCCCGGGAACGGGAAACAGCTGGTCTCATTCCCGAACGGCACGTCAGCCGGTCTCGTTCCAGCCTCGGTCCCATTCCCATTTGTCTCTGTCTCGCTTGGCTGGACTCGTCCTTCTTTACGTGGCCACTTGTCGCAGTTCCACTGCCGATTACTCATAGTTAGTTCAGTATCGAGTTGTTGAGCGTTTCGTTCACTTCGCATGCCCATTCTAGATCTGTTTCAAACCGGTTTTGAACTCTGAACTTCTGGTTCTTTCTGTATTCTATTCAGCATCCACAAACCGTAATTAAAACATAATTTATAATTACATAAACTACATAAAAATTAAACGGTATGTGATACACACATCTTTTCAGGTAACAAAACGACGTGTCAGCTTACTTCACTATTCCGATTAACAGCACAAGAAATATTTTTAAAAAGGCAAGATTTTTTGTTATTACACATGTAAAGGATGTCGACACGGCACACACAAGCATTCATTTTCTGTCTTTTTTTTTTTTTTATCCAAGGTAAAAGAGCATGTTCATTGTTATGGAAGGCAGACTGACTTACAACCGAATGAAGCCTGCACTTCGTAATTGAGTGTATGGTGTCACATTTTGTAAAGAGAATATGATAACTCCTACAATATTATTTCAGAGGTACAGGGTGGCGCACGAAAAATCGGCCCCGAGTACTAGACAGTTCATTGTCACTTACCAATTGTCACCTATTGTTTCGAAGCTGTTTGCATTAGCTTATTTGTTATTTCCTCACTGCCTAATTATTACATGCTTATCTATTCTGCTCGTAGCGGTCAACAAATCGTGCGTAATTGGCAAGCAGTCTGTACTCGGGACCGGTTTTTCGTGCTCCACCTTATTATTTCGCTGTGATCAGCCACATAACGCTACAGTTGCCTAAATGAGATGTTTTGCAGAATCATGAAAATTACAAGTGTGTGAGAATTCTGTTATGAATAAAAACTCTGTACTCCAGGGGGGAGGCAAGTGCCCCCTCTTGGTGCCTTCCATCTTCAGTCACCTATGCTACTAATTTTCAATTTTTCATAAGAATCATATACCAAACACAATGAACAGTGAATGAGTAAAAATGAACAGTTCCCAAGGATGAACGAGTTTGCCCATCTCTAATACTGACCATGTCAATGATTTGTAATTACGTTCAGTCACACACATTACACTATTATACAGGGTGATTCAAAAAGAATACCACAACTTTAAAAATGTGTATTTAATGAAAGAAACATAATATAACCTTCTGTTATACATCATTACAAAGAGTATTTAAAAAGGTTTTTTTTCCACTCAAAAACAAGTTCAGAGATGTTCAATATGGCCCCCTCCAGACACACGAGCAATATCAACCCGATACTCCAACTCGTTCCACACTCTCTGTAGCATATCAGGCGTAACAGTTTGGATAGCTGCTGTTATTTCTCGTTTCAAATCATCAATGGTGGCTGGGAGAGGTGGCCGAAACACGATATTCTTAACATACCCCCATAAGAAAAAATCGCAGGGGGTAAGATCAGGGCTTCTTGGAGGCCAGTGATTAAGTGCTCTGTCACGGGCTGCCTGGCGGCCGATCCATCGCCTCGGGTAGTTGACGTTCAGGTTTCATAACTAACCTTTTTCGTAGGACTCTCCATACAGTTGATTGTGGAATTTGCAGCTCTCTGCTAGCTCTGCGAGTCAATTTTCCTGGGCTGCGAACAAATGCTTGCTGGATGCGTGCTACATTTTCATCAGTCGTTCTCGGCCGTCCAGAACTTTTCCCTTTGCACAAACACCCATTCTCTGTAAACTGTTTATCCCAACGTTTAATACACCACCTATCAGGAGGTTTAACACCATACTTCGTTCGAAATGCACGCTGAACAACTGTCGTCGATTCACTTCTGCCGTACTCAATAACACAAAAAGCTTTCTGTTGAGCGGTCGCCATCTTAGCATCAACTGATGCTGACGCCTAGTCAACAGCGCCTCAAGCGAACAAATGTACAACTAAATGAAACTTTATAGCTCCCTTAATTCGCCGACAGATAGTGCTTAGCTCTGCCTTTTGTCGTTGCAGAGTTTTAAATTCCTAAAGTTGTGGTATTCTTTTTGAATCACCCTGTATATTCAAAAATTCATCTCTATTGATTAGAAGGAGTTGTGAAACAGATTCGGTTTCAGTTTGTTTTTAAAATTTATTTTATTAACAAAACCACATGATTAAACAGTCAGCATCCTCATAAAAATTTCCTTATTAGATTCTTGACACCACTAAATGTTCAAAGAATTTCATCAGTAAATACTTCACTCCTTTCCGTTTCACACTAACACTGTGTGATAGGTAATTATAAATAAAAAGTACAAAATAGCAGAAAGTCCGATGATGGCCTTTAAAGCCTAAAACTAGTTAACAAAATAAATTAATACTGTAGAACATCTGTAATTTTTGTGTCTTTCATTAATTATTATGAAGCTGTTCAACCAAGAAGTGATGGGAGAATTAGTTAACATTAGTGGTAGATATTTTAAGCCTTTTCTCCTTTTAATACTATATTAATGAACATTACTGATGATATCGAACTGCAGTTGATTTCTGGCAGCAAACCTCATTAGGGTTGTGTTGCCAGAATGAGCAATTACTGCACAATGAGGCAACTTTATCTGACTGACTGATGCGTCTTCACAGAAGGGAATGTCCTGAGTGGAGTCATCAGCTGGACAGTAGAACAGTAAGCCAATGTTCTTTTCACAGGTGAGTCCCGATTTAATCTGGAGAGTGATTTTTAAAGGATTCGCATCTGGAGGCAATGTAGAACAGGATTTTGGGACCCAAACATTGTGAAAAGAGATCTATATCAAGGAGGATCCCTAACGTCAACACCCAGAAAGACTTTTACTTCGACCAGTCATCATTAGTTTGTTTAACTGCTGTCAGGTATCGTGACGACATCTTGGGACCTCACCTGTAGTAATGGCGAGGTGCTGTCAGCCCAGACTTTGAACTGATGGAAAATAATGGTTCAAATGGCTCTGAGCACTATGGGACTTAACATCTGAGGTCATCAGTCCCCTAGAACTTAGAACTAATTAAACCTAACTAACCTAAGGACATCACACACATCCATGCCCGAGGCAGGATTCAAACCTGCGACAGTAGCGGCTGCGCGGTTCCAGACTGAAGCGCCTAGAACCGCTCGGCCACTCAGGATAGAAAATAATGTTCGACCTCACAGAGTACGGGTGGTTGATGTTTTCTTGGAAACTGAAGACACTGCATGCATGGTGTGACCTGCTTGCTCTCCCGATCTGAATCCCATTGAGCAAGTATGGAATGCACAAGGGAAGGGCTTGCATCACGTCAGCATCCACCAACCACTCTCCAAGACTGCGAGCAGCTCTGCAGGCAGAATGGACATTATTGCCTCAACACGAAACTGATTACATCATTCACAGCATGCCCCGTCACTTTCAGGCCTGTATTGCTACCAGAGGTGGTCGCACCCCATATTGAGCACACTAATCAGTTGTCACAATGTGTGCGCAAATCTGTTAAGTTGGAAAAAACTAAGAATACTTTTGTCAACTATTACGCATTTTGCAGTTGTTTATGTTCTGTATTCTTTATGTTGTTATCATCTGTTTGCACACTTTTGTGGAAAAATAAACACAATCTTGCAAAATTTCCGTTTATTACTTTAATTTTGGACACCAATGTAGATAATTATAAAAAGAAGCAAGGTTGGGGTTGTGCGGAGGATGGCATAGGAGCATCACTTCCAGCATGAGCATTACTTGTGCTGTATGATGTTGAACGTTGTCTTTAAGATGCAGCATACCTTTCATTTATGATCCCAAACATTTCTTCTTCAGTGCAGGTTTGACTGTTATCTGTCAGGCCCACAAGTAATCATATGCATATAGAGCACAGTTTTATTTTAAGGGGAAACAGTTGCTTTGAATGTCTTTCTTATACACACAATTGATTCAGGGTGTTTCCACTGTACATTTGTGCTAAGGCTCAAAATGCTTTGTCAAAGTTTCATAACGGGTTAAAAACCTGTCCAAAAATTTAACAACTTCACTACCGAAGTGATTTTTGAGCCTGGTGCAGATGTCAACACTTTTCTTTGAGAGGAATGGACAGCTCCGTAGGAGCCCACCTTGCACAAGTCTTACAGCAGTTCAATTTGTTTTCACCAACATGTAATTGAAATTTTCAGCAATTTTTTTAGTTCCAAGTAGTCAGTCTTCTCGGATAAGAGAATCAATATCATTCGGCAACGCCAATATTGGTATTGCTACTCCTCACCACCAGCAGGGCTTTTCACACATGCTTTTGCAGTTAATTTTAAGCTTTTTCCAACAACATTTAAAACTTGTCTCATTCATGCAATTACTACCATACTGTTTCTTCGTCATAGAGAATATTTTTGCCAGTTGTACACAGATCACACAATGCTCATCTTCAAAAGTATTTTCTCTGAATGGACACACATCATAGGATCTTAGGTGTTATGTTTACATATAAATTAATAAAAAAATGACACACACTCTTCACATGGTTGCCAACTAACACATACGAAAATTTCCATTCCCCGAATTAAGTGTTGCCTTCACTATATATCTTTGTCAATCTAATTATTCAACAACTTCCATAAAGAACCACTTGAAACTTTCATCTCTGTTGTGTATTGCTCTCTTCCCATCAAGTTCACCTTTTCGAGTTGCGGTCTGTTACTTAATTGCACACTTCACAAAAATGGAAGATCAGAATTACTTCTGCCCTCATTTACAGCAAGTGTATGAAAGAAAATCCGGGTGCTTTAAACATTCACAATCACGGCCTGAAAACAGGTTTTTAAAAACTGTCAACCCACATTGCACGTGCCATAGATAATCTAAATCCACTTAGCGCACTGGCTTTTTCATCTGATTACCCAAAAATATGTAATTTCCATAAGAACCATACTTTTAGATGTATGAAGACTGCATTATGGGCTGGACATCTTCGAGTCTTGGTTATGTACTGCAGGCAATGGTTGTAGAGGTGTTAGCCAAATGAACTACAGCCAACTGTGCATAAAAATGTAATTTCCTGTTACTTCTCTAAAATCAAAATGTAGTAGTGTCTCAAGCCATTATTTCAGTTTAAGACACTTGTACACATTTGTTTACAGGATAAGCAGCTGTGTGCGATATAATGAAAGAGTCTGCCTTTCTAACATCACAAATGAGAGCCAAAACATGATATCTTCGGGTTTTTACTGTCTGTTAAGTAACAATAAGAAGAAAGGAAAAAAAATCAACCTACAGTTTCATATGCAACAAAGAATGGATGGCAAAATTAATAAAACTGCCCTTCCCCCAACCATAATAATTCTTCAATTGAGGTACAAAATACAAAAGAGTAGTCTATGCACAGGTTACAGAAAAACGTGAAACAGTGGTTACGAAACAGCTCATAGTATCATTACTTCAGACAATAATTTTTAAATTCTTTTTATCTACAAGTTGCTTGTATTTTGACTCCTTTGAACAAAAGTTTCAGTAACAAACTAATTGCACAAATAATTGTTCCTTATTTTACTTAAATTTTATGTCTAACTTGAGAGAAATAAAATATAAATGCACAATAAGTGTAAACAGCACAATATTGATTCAACTTGATCCTTCAAATCCATCATGCATTACACCAAAGAGACAAATGTAGTATGTATTCAAGTATATTCACGAAAAATTCTGTTTAACATGCAATAACAGCACGGAAGGCTAAAGTACATACATTTATCACACATAAGAAAGTTATGCAGTATTTTTTTAAGGGGAGGGGTGTTAAACAAACTTATCTTTGTGTGCCAGACAGAAAAACTAACAGGATGTACAAGTATTATGTACATCTATAAGTACATCTAATCTGTCCAAATCACAAAATACTGCAATTCTGAAAAACGTAACAAAATATTGTGAAAGCTGTTTTCAGTCATGAATCTCTTCATATAAGATAAAATTCTCTCAAGACAGAATATGTGGAAAAATAAAAAGTCACAACAATGCACCTTCTCTGTTATTTTAATAAAAATTTATTTGTGAAATGTATCCATACAAGATTCTATACATTATTCTGTGAATGATATCAGCTCTCTCGAAAGTCATATTTAAAGCACAGAAGTCTCTGTTTCATAATTGCACTCTTGCATTACTAAAAAATAAAACTATTTTTTCAAGATAATTTTTCCTTCATCCACCAAAGGTGGCAGTAGAATTGTTTGGTATTAAATTACCAGTATTAAAGCAGCCTGACAAAAATTCATCACTGATAAAACAAATCGGGTTACAGTAATTACACAGATTTCAAAGTGTCAGTTCATTTATGTAACCACTTCAAAAATATTTCTGGTCAATACTATTCAGTGATAAATGGGCTGCAGCACTGTCATGATCATGTGGAATATGTCATAATTCAACACTATTTGTAAAAGTATATAGAGCCTCTTTCCACGACCCTGAAGAAACCATTGTATAAAACAGCAGTCATCTATTTAACAAATTTTCAAAATCGTGCACGGATGTAGACTGCAGATGCATCATGTGAACCGTATCCAAGCCTTTTCGCGTGCTTGAAAAGTTCATTGGTTGACGCAGTCAGCGGCAGCGGTTGCTCCAACTGGTCACCCATGATTAGAGAAAGTTTTAGGTCCTTCTGCATATGTTCCAGAGGTAAATGCGTAGGGAAAGAACCATCTATAATGGCTGAAAATGAAAGTTATTTAAAGCAATCAGTAACTGATTCAAAGACATGAACAGTACAAATCTTAGACTTTACTTCTGTAAGAATTTTGTAAAATTGCAAATGATAGTTTCCACCAACACAAAGCACACACAATAAATACTACATGATGTTCATACAATGCAGCACCTCACTTAGTAAGTAGAGCGATCTCTTATTCGAAAACGTTATTTCTGATAAAGTTCATGTATAACATCTGACTCTTATTTCAGATGTTTTCAAATCCAAACCTTGTTTTTTTGGTGTGTGTTTGGGAAATGTGTATACACAAACTCCATCACTTATCTCTGGATAAAGCAAATTTTTCAGGCCAGTGATTTCTTTAGTACACTTTCACTGGCACCATACCCAGTGTAATGTTAACACATTATGAACTGATTCACAAGTTGTTATGAACAACCCAAACCCAGCTTTCTTTCTCACTGCACCTTTTTGCATCAATTTTATGTATAATACAGGCCTGTAGTGGATAAACTTATGAAAATGATAATATACATTTCTGACTTGTTCACTCTGGGGGCAATTTGCAGTGTATGGTAACTGAAGAAAACTTCACAAGCCAAGATCGCTAAAAGAGCGTTTTATTGGATGACCGGTTTTGACAGAGCTACACTGTCATCATTGGATCTCATGCTTTTGAATTTTTACAGCATATTATCGATCAGTGTTAGAAGTTGGTTCACATTTTTCTTCATTTACTCTAAGAGACCCCCCCATGAACCATGGGCCTTGCCGTTGGTGGGGAGGCTTGCGTGCCTCAGCGATACAGATGGCCGTACCGTAGGTGCAACCACAACGGAGGGGTATCTGTTGAGAGGCCAGACAAACATGTGGTTCCTGAAGAGGGGCAACAGCCTTTTAAGTAGTTGCAGGGGCAACAGTCTGGATGATTGACTGATCTGGCCTTGTAACATTAACCAAAACGGCCTTGCTGTGCTGGTACTGCAAACGGCTGAAAGCAAGGGGAAACTACAGCCGTAATTTTTCCCGAGGACATGCAGCTTTACTGTATGATTAAATGATGATGGCGTCCTCTTGGGTAAAATATTCCGGAGCTAAAATAGTCCCCCATTCGGATCTCCGGGCGGGGACTACTCAAGAGGACGTCGTTATCAGGAGAAAGAAAACTGGCGTTCTACGGATCGGAGCGTGGAATGTCAGATCCCTTAATCGGGCAGGTAGGTTAGAAAATTTAAAAAGGGAAATGGATAGGTTAAAGTTAGATATAGTGGGAATTAGTGAAGTTCGGTGGCAGGAGGAACAAGACTTTTGGTCTGGTGATTACAGGGTTATAAATACAAAATCAAATAGGGGTAATGCAGGAGTAGGTTTAATAATGAATAAAAAAATAAGAGTCCGGGTTAACTACTACAAACAGCATAGTGAACGCATTATTGTGGCCAAGATAGACACGAAGCCCATGCCTACTACAGTAGTACAAGTTTATATGCCAACTAGCTCTGCAGATGATGAAGAAATTGATGAAATGTATGACGAGATAAAAGAAATTATTCAGGTAGTGAAGGGAGACGAAAATTTAATAGTCATGGGTGACTGGAATTCGTCAAAAGGAAAAGGGAGAGAAGGAAACATAGTAGGTGAATATGGATTGGGGGGAAGAAATGAAAGAGGAAGCCGCCTTGTAGAATTTTGCACAGAGCATAACTTAATCATAGCTAACACTTGGTTCAAGAATCATAAAAGAAGGTTGTATACCTGGAAGAATCCTGGAGATACTAAAAGGTATCAGATAGATTATATAATGGTAAGACAGAGATTTAGGAACCAGGTTTTAAATTGTAAGACATTTCCAGGGGCAAATGTGGATTCTGACCACAATCTATTGGTTATGAACTGCAGATTGAAACTGAAGAAACTGCAAAAAGGTGGGAATTTAAGGAGATGGGACCTGGATAAACTGAAAGAACCAGAGGTTGTAGAGAGTTTCAGGGAGAGCATAAGGGAACAATTGACAGGAACGGGGGAAAGAAATACAGTCGAAGAAGAATGGGTAGCTCTGAGGGATGAAGTAGTGAAGGCAGCAGAGGATCAAGTAGGTAAAAAGACGAGGGCTAATAGAAATCCTTGGGTAACAGAAGAAATATTGAATTTAATTGATGAAAGGAGAAAATATAAAAATGCAGTAAATGAAGCAGGCAAGAAGAAATACAAACGTCTCAAAAATGAGATCGACAGGAAGTGCAAAATGGCTAAGCAGGGATGGCTAGAGGACAAATGTAAGGATGTAGAGGCTTGTCTCACTAGGGGTAAGATAAATACTGCCTATAGGAAAATTAAAGAGACCTTTGGAGAGAAGAGAACCACTTGTATGAATATCAAGAGCTCAGATGGCAACCCAGTTCTAAGCAAAGAAGGGAAGGCAGAAAGGTGGAAGGAGTATATAGAGGGTTTATACAAGGGCGATGTACTTAAGGACAATATTATGGAAATGGAAGAGGATGTAAATGAAGATGAAATGGGAGATAAGATACTGCGTGAAGAGTTTGACAGAGCACTGAAAGACCCGAGTCAAAACAAGGCCCCGGGAGTAGACAATATTCCATTAGAACTACTGATGGCCTTGGGAGAGCCAATCATGACAAAACTCTACCATCTGGTGAGCAAGATGTATGAGACAGGCGAAATACCCTCAGACTTCAAGAAGAATATAATAATTCCAATCCCAAAGAAAGCAGGTGTTGACAGATGTGAAAATTACCGAACTATCAGTTTAATAAGTCACAGCTGCAAAATACTAACGCGAATTCTTTACAGACGAATGGAAAAACTGGTAGAAGCGGATCTCGGGGAAGATCAGTTTGGATTCCGTAGAAATGTTGGAACACGTGAGGCAATACTAACCTTACGACTTATCTTAGAAGAAAGATTAAGAAAAGGCAAACCTACGTTTCTAGCATTTGTAGACTTAGAGAAAGCTTTTGACAACGTTAACTGGAATACTCTCTTTCAAATTCTGAAGGTGGCAGGGGTAAAATACAGGGAGCGAAAGGCTATTTACAATTTGTACAGAAACCAGATGGCAGTTATAAGAGTCGAGGGGCATGAAAGGGAAGCAGTGGTTGGGAAAGGAGTGAGACAGGGTTGTAGCCTCTCCCCGATGTTATTCAATCGGTATATTGAGCAAGCAGTAAAGGAAACAAAAGAAAAATTCGGAGTAGGTATTAAAACTCATGGAGAAGAAGTAAAAACTTTTAGGTTCGCCGATGACATTGTAATTCTGTCAGAGACAGCAAAAGACTTGGAAGAGCAGTTGAACGGAATGGACAGTGTCTTGAAAGGAGGATATAAGATGAACATCAACAAAAGCAAAACGAAGATAATGGAATGTAGTCAAATTAAATCGGGTGATGCTGAGGGGATTAGATTAGGAAATGACACACATAAAGTAGTAAAGGAGTTTTGCTATTTGGGGAGCAAAATAACTGATGATGGTCGAAGTAGAGAGGATATAAAATGTAGACTGGCAATGGCAAGGAAATCGTTTCTGAAGAAGAGAAATTTGTTAACATCGAGTATAGATTTAAGTGTCAGGAAGTCGTTTATGAAAGTATTTGTATGGAGTGTAGCCATGTATGGAAGTGAAACATGGATGATAACCAGTTTGGACAAGAAGAGAATAGAAGCTTTCGAAATGTGGTGCTACAGAAGAATGCTGAAGATAAGGTGGGTAGATCACGTAACTAATGAGGAGGTATTGAATAGGATTGGAGAGAAGAGAAGTTTGTGGCACAACTAGACTAGAAGAAGGATCGGTTGGTAGGACATGTTTTGAGGCATCAAGGGATCACAAATTTAGCATTGGAGGGCAGCGTGGAGGGTAAAAATCGTAGAGGGAGACCAAGAGATGAATACACTAAGCAGATTCAGAAGGATGTAGGTAGCAGTAGGTACTGGGAGATGAAGAAGCTTGCACAGGATAGAGTAGCATGGAGAGCTGCATCAAACCAGTCTCAGGACTGAAGACCACAACAACAACACTCTAAGAGAATAGTTGATTCCCATAGAATTTTGGATGCTGATTTTACTAAAAAGAAATCACAAGACGTGGCTATATAATGAAAACTATAACATTACTTTTTATTTGTTGCAACCGATTGCTGTATCTACCTTTGCCTGATAACTTTTGTTGCATATCTGAGGCTTCATTTCCAAGAAACAGCAACATCTATGAAGAAAGTGTATTATGCATATTTTGGCATAAAAGTGAGATCAAAAGCATTTATAGATCCTCTTGAGAAGACTAGCTTTGATTCTCGTGAGGACTTTCAAGACACTGCAAGAGCCTGGGATATTCACAAAAGCCAAATTGAAATCGACAGTCAGAGACTTACATCTCAGGTTTTATCATAATCACTAGACTAAGTCAAGAGGAAAAAAAATATTGACAATGGAACTACTCCTTTGTGGCACAGAGAGAGAGAGATCATTTGCATAACTATTTGTAGAGCTTCCCATGCTACTGAGAGAATGCTATAAGAATTTCTATTCTCACACAACTGAAGCACAATGATTATTGATAAATCATTATTTCCATATTTTCTGGACAAAAGCAATGTTAACAAAATATCTAAAACTTTTATGTGAATGTGACAGCTCTGACAGAAGCCAGGACTGGATTAAAAAATGCATGACTGCAAAAATATGGTTCAGCAACGTTCAGTTGTTCTAAAGGAATTTCTCACACAATCACTTCAGATTAAGGTAGGAGGTTAATGAAACAATATCAGATGGCTTGTCTAAAGAAAGAAGGTGTTTTAAATGGATTTGTGAAAACTTTGTGCATTATCAGAAACAAAACTGAAACTAGGAATTTTTGTTGATCCAGACATGAAGAATATTTTTAGTGATGAAGTACTTGTAAGCAAACCAGTAACAGATCAGCATCATACACCAACAGTGTTTGACGAGGTAGTCAAGAAATATTTTACAAAGTTTAAGGACATGCCGCCGCCCCCCCCCCATGAATGTCCAATTGGAAGTATTTTGCAAAAACCCTTGTAAATGAAGACCAAGAAAGTTTTTTTTAATTTTTTATTCCTTCAATAACTCAAAAACTATGGCTTCTTGCAAAAAAGGCTCCCAGTAGTAAATTAAACTACAGTAAATTTCCTATTAAAAAGACCCTATTCATTCTTCCTTTTAAGACCAATACTTCTTATGTCGTAGGTGATGGAAAAATCACATATGATTAAAAAATTGTGTGTGTTAATTGTACAAAATTACAATTTACTGTTAAATAAATTGGGTTAAGAACAATTAGGAGGATAAGTCAATTATTATCTGCAATTTAGTTAATTACTGTTTATTTTGGTAGTACTGTCATCTTACGTTGATGAGGCATGCTTTGTTTATTTGCTGTTACATCCTTGCAATTTTCAAGCTACTAGGTTAGTTTATTTATCGCTGTTCTGTTGTTAATCATGGCTGCTCTGCTGTCTATTTGCACCAAAGAAGAGCAACATTCAGTGATCCGTTTTTTGTGGTCGGAAGGCGTATCAGGGGTTGAAATTCATCGAAGACTTTCGGTACAGTACAGGAATAGTGTTTTGCCACAATGGAATGTCTACGAATGGATTGAAAAATTCCGAAATGGTCGCACAAGTGTTATGCACGATGAAGGAGCCGGACGACCGTTTACCGCCACAAATGAAGAAACCACTGAGCATTCACAGGATATGATTCTCTTAGACAGACGGTTAACTATTGACGAAGTGGCACATCGTCTGCAAATTGGTTGTGGTTCTGCCTACAGAATCATCCACAACAGACTTGGGTTTCATAAAGTTTGTGCAAGATGGGTCCCCAAACAACTCACACTGTTGCATAAACAAACACGTTTAGACATCTGCAAAAACATTTGGATCCCTACGGTAATGAAAGGGACAACTTCTTAGGCAGGATCATTAGTGGTAATGAAACATGGATCCATCATTACGAGCCGGAGAGTAAACAGCAGAGTATGGAAGGGAAACATCCAAATTCGCCGTGCAAGAAAAAGTTCACGACCCAACCGTCCGCAGGAAAAGTGATGCTTACAGTTTTTTTGGGATGCACAAAGTTCAGCAATGGAACATTATGGGGAAATGCACACAACAATAAACAGTGTACATTACACTGAGATGCTTAGTGCCAGGCTAAAGCCTGCAATTCAAAGCAAATGTTGAGGATTGCTGTCAAAAGGTGTTGTGTTGTTGCACGGCAATACCTGACTGCATACTGCTGCCCAAATGCTGAAATGCTACAGAAACTCAAATTTGAAGTACTGGATCATCCTCCATGATCTTGCCCTTTCTGACTATCACTTGTTTGGTCCACTCAAACAGGCATTAAGGGGCCGTTGATTTGCCTCAGACGAAGCAGTGAAAGAAGCGGTGCATTCCTGGCTCGCAGCTCAACCGAAAACCTTTTTTTATGAGGGCATCAGGAAGCTTGTACAACGATGGACAAAGTGCGTTGAACCACAATGAGACTATGTCGAAAAATGACGTTCTTGTAAGGTTCCTATTTGATTACAATAAAATTTTATAACTACTTTGCAGATAATAATTGACTTACCCTCGTATTAAATGATTTTATCACATCTAAGTGCAGTAGGACCATATTAATCCTAGCAACAGCAACAAATTTTCCACAGTGCACATTACAAAAGGCGAGTACTTCATATCCCCCTTTAAAAAATCGTTAGCTGTTGATGGCTTATATAAACAACAGCTTTAAAGAGGTACTGATATGTAAGTATAGTCAAGAAGGTGAAAACATCTTTTAGAACACTCTTAGCAGTATCTACACTTTTTTATTATGTGTATTACCCAGCTATAGGTACTTTATGACCACAGAAAAAAATTTAATAACTGCAAATTTTGTCCTAGTCTGTTCACATTTACTTAGGACATATACTTTAAAGAAAAACTGATTTGGAAGTAAGGTCCTGAACCTGAAAATATTGCGTATAACGTTGTGGAAAGTGACTTCATTAATAAGACTTAAATTTTGGGTTTAAGTTCAACTGAAAAAATTAAAACATTTATGGAATCTGATAGATGAATTCATCAAAAACATTTGTTTCTCAAAATTTTAAAATATAAAATAACTGATTAAACTACAATATTTTGTATTGGGGGTAATAGCACAAGGTAAGGTAGGTCACTCGATTGCAGTCTTGCACTTTCCTCCTTCATAGGTTTGCAAACCAAAGAGCAAGCAGGCAATTCCCCACACTATCTACACCACTACATCACAAGAAGCAACTAAAAAGCTTAATTCACCACCAAGTGACTACAACAAAGTAACATGGCCTTACAATATGCTGTCAATGGCAGAGATAGCAGCAAGGTGCCATATTTACCAATTCTTTCCACCAACACTACAAAGGTCACTGAAAATATCGCAACTACATATTGTACACTTCTCAGCCATGGTTTATAGGTAAGCATTTTATATAAAAGCTCATGTAACAACTGCAAAAAACTACGCACTTAATAAACTGAAAACAATAGCACTATATAAAAATGAGCTCAGTGGATTTATTTTGTCCATAACAGAATTGGACAGGAAACGCTGGTGAGGCATATGCTGTCTACAAAATGAAAAGAGAGCAGTGTTCGTGGTGCGGAAGTTGCCCTTCCTAGAGGAATGCTGCATCTGCTGTAATGGATGACTAAGGATCAATTTGCCCTCTAGCAGTGTAGAACAGTGAGCAGAGATCTTGTCCTCATGCTTTCTTCTGTCAGTATTATTAGTAATCTTATTTGTATTTCATTAGCAAATCTTATATGTATTTCATGTCGTTTTAATGCAGCCACCCAAAATGTGTGTGCACGTTGCATCACCATTGATTTGTAAGACCTGCACAGGGCTGGTATAACTTTGTGGAACACCTTGTAGTCACTTCTTGTGATGTAGTGGTGTAGGTAGAGTCGGTAATAACTGTGGAAAGTGTGAGTAAGCTCTTCATTTAACAGTACACAGTAATTTCATACCATTAAAACACTATTTTTAATAATCTGTGATTTTTGTCATCCCCTGTAACACGAAATGTGTTAGTCCTAGTAAAACATGAATAGCACCTTATTTGTAGAAAATATAATGTAGTTTAATTTTGCACTGAGAAACATTTTTGCTAGAAGCCACAGTTCTCAAGTTATCCAAGGAAGCATAATAAACAATCCTTCCCCCCCCCCCCCCTGCACGTGTGTGCGTGCACGCGCTCGGAGGGGGGGGGGGGGGGATTGTCCACAGGTCTTTTTTACTGTCACCACCTTTATTTGTTCATTTCCCATGTCTGCACCATTTTTTTTTTATTTCACATTTACCTCCAATGATTATCTCAGTTTTTCCACACAGCATTTATCCACATTTTTTCTCTCACCTTATAACTAAATTCCATTGGTATTAATTTCTGCTTTATCCATCAATTCAGAGAAGCATACCTATTCATAGTTGTAACAAAGTCTCTTGCCTCTTTCCTGAAATGTTGCCTAACACATGAAATCTCACCTCCCGCCCCTCACCTCCAGGTGCTGGTGCTGATGCTACTGCCCCAAGTAACCCCTTCCGCAGATGTCGCCCCTCCTTCCAACAACCACCTCCCAGTTCTCTGGCTCATCTGAGGCCCATCCCCCCATAAAACTAGCACTATAAGAACAAATTCCCATGACACAGGCATCCCTGAACTACCTCAGCCTCTCTGTAAGACACTCTTATTATGTTTTCCTAACTGCCCACAATCCAACTTCCAAACTGAAAATCTTTGTCATGAACAACTGGAAAACCATTCCACATACCGTTTCCAAAAGTTATCTAACTTCCTGTTATCCTACTCCTGTCTTACATTACCACAGCACAACAGGAACTATCCTGCTATAATAAACCTCCCATCAACCCCTCACAACACACAGACTCTCTCTTGCCACCTCTTCCATACACCAAAACCACCAAAGCTCCTCACAACACACAAAAACCAGAACTGAAACAAACATATAACACTGTTGTCACTATACCCACAAAGTGTTTTTACCAGTTAACTTTGACGATGGACACTGTCCACAAGTTTAACAATAATTTCAATCTCCTTTTGAGCCTGTTGACATGAAATAGACTGTGAGTTGCTACCCTTAATCCTTCCCTAATTTGTATTCCATGCAAGAATTTCCAGCATCTTTCATAAAATTTTTATTTATTGTGCTTTACGATCTGCATATAAAAATTGTACATCTGCACATTATTTATCAAAGCCCAAGTTGGCTGTGTTTGTATCATCATTGCTATTCCAACACCACCACCAGGAAAGACTTGTCTTTTGCTTTTTCATTAATAAACTGCAACAGCTAAGGACTATTTATTCCCTGTAATTACTATTCTTTATGTTCAACCAAATGTATTAATCGCTATTTTCATTACCTACAATCCCTTTCAAAGTACAAGATTATTTCCTTGGGTACATAGCATGTTGTTCTATGTATTACACACTTGGAAAGGTATCAGGTCGTCATGAGACAGCTTCTAGGTACCTCATGTATACGATACTGTATATCATACTGTGTGATGTATAGGTGTTGTGCGATGATGACCTGATGTGTAACACACCAATCATCAATTTGCAAACCAGAGGATGAAGCCTTTCGTGTTTTGAAATGGTTGCACTTAATGAAACATAATAAATACAACTATTTTGACATTAATAACCCCAAGAACAACAACAGTAACAAAAACAAGGAATAAATCTGTACTTGAGAAGTATAAGTATTGCAGATCCAATTCCCTCAGTTTTGACTTTAAATTATATCTGTATTACTACTGCTTCATTTGCCGACGAATGGTGACATCCCTGCTCCAGTCCATTGCTGATTTAGACAATGTTAGATGGATATGCGCCCTTTTACCACTGCCTAAATCAGTTAACAGGAGAAGCGGGACTACCATCATTCTTACACAAATGAAGCAGTGATACTACAGACAAGATCGTAAGTCAAAAGTGAGGAAGCTGGTCTTCACTCTCCATTATATCTCAGGCACAGAAATAGTTTTTATTCTCCGTTAATAAGATATTTAGCACCTGTCATCTCCATCTCTTCTATCACTATGAAACAACAAGATTAAAAGTTACAAGATTGTCACTCCAATTTTCAATTCACATAATTTTCAGAAACACGTATTCTGATATCACGTTTAACAACCGATCTTCTTTCTATGACGCAACTGGTTGATATCAATGCAAAAAATCATGAACAAGTCCTAACATTTTAGTACAATTGGTAATTTTGCAATGACGAAATTACAAGCACAAACTAAAACCTATTAATTTTTGTCCATCCACTATACAGTATATATCCTACCAACTGATATCACTTTAATCTTAGTTACTAACTAATGTGATTCCGGTGCTTCATACAATTGCCTTTCATTCTGTGGCAATCTGCATTTCTTTATGTTATTAATTTTACGTGTTGTCCTCTGCTCCTCCAGAGTACTTCTGTTCATGACTATGACCACAATCTACACCCAAAATTTCTCTGCCTATTTGTACTGAGTTATCCTCTGAGGGAATTTTCTTTGCCATTTGAAAAGTAAAGAGGATTCTAAAAGCAAATACATAATTCTATAGTTTTTATTATTTTTAATATGTTCTCTGAGAATGTTAACAAAAAAATGACAACTTGTCTAATTATATATGATGGTGTAAAAAATCTAATTTGTAGAAAAATATTTCCTTTTGCTGCTATGAAAATTAGGTCATGTTAAAAAGATACAAATGAGAGAAGTATTAATTTTTTAATATAAAATTTGTTTTAATTACCTCGACCCTTGTCAACTAGGGTTGGACACGCCAAGGAAGTAAGTTCTAATACTTCAAGCACATCTTTCTGCTGGAGCCCCGCCCGATCAGCAAGAGCCATGCCTTCAGCTAAGCCAGCCAATGTTACACCAGTCATCAGCTGAAGAACAAGATTCATCTTCGAAGCATTTCCAACTTCACCTGAATAAAAATACCCAACATAATTATCGCATGCAGTTTTAGTTCCACTATGACTTTGCATTAACATAAAGGACTACTTCTTCTTGTTAAGTCTCAACTTACGCAAGTCATTGAAAAATAACTTTATTATGGAGTGGACCACAGGCTGCTATTGTTCGCAGTATTACGTGGAAGTTTAAGAGCACATTTAAACTACAGAATATTTATAATGGTGACAGGCTGATACAACTTAATTGGTAGAAAATAGGGAACTGTGCCTCTGGCCAGGGACATACTCAAATTAGTTGTATTATGTGGACATTTTGGTTACCACTGGCACTTTCATAGTGAAATACTATTAATGATTTCCTCTGAAATGCAGAATATTGGTTGTTGTGACTGACTGGTATGAATTACTTGTGTTTGTTGACGCGAATTTTTTCATTTTCTGCTACTGCAGCTTTATCCATCCCTTCCTGCTACCCCAAAATGGTAGCTACATGGTTTTCCAACCCCCATTCCCCCAAATGCTTTTCCAGATAGTAAATGTTAAAAATGGCTGGCTGTGTGTGTGTGTGTGTGTGTGTGTGTGTGTGTGTGTGTGTGTGTGTGTGTGTGTGTTTGTTATTGTCTCTATCAACATACCAACGCTTTCGTTTGGTAAGTTACAGAATCTTTGTTTTTAGATATATTTTTCCCAGGTGAAATGTTTCCCTATATACCCTCTGGCTCCTACCCTTGTAACCGCCCCCGGTGTAAAACCTGTCCCATGCACCCTCCCACCACCACCTACTCCAGTCCTGTAACCCGGAAGTTGTTCACGATCAAAGGCAGAGCCACGTGTGAAAGCACCCACGTGATTTACCAACTGACCTGCCTACACTGTGAAGCTTTCTATGTGGGAATGACCAGCAACAAACTGTCCATTCGCATGAATGGACACAGGCAGACAGTGTTTGTTGGTAATGAGGATCACCCTGTGGCTAAACATGCCTTGGTGCACGGCCAGCACGCACATCTTGGCACAGTGTTACACCATCCGGATTATCTGGATACTTCCCACTAACACCAACCTGTCAGAACTCCGGAGATGGGAACTTGCCCTTCAGTATATCCTCTCTTCTCGTTATCCGCCAGGCCTCAATCTCCGCTAATTTCAATTTGCCGCCGCTCATACCTCACCTGTCTTTCAACAACATCTTTGCCCTCTCCCTTAAAACCCACATCCTTTCATCTTTCCCTCTCCTTCCCTCTTTCCTGACGAAGCAACCGTTGGTTGTGAAAGCTTGAATTTTGTGTGTATGTTTGTGTTTGTTTGTGTGTATGTTTGTGTTTGTTTGTGTGTCTATCGACCTGCCAGCACTTTCGTTCGGTAAGTCACATCATCTTTGTTTTTAGATATATTTTTCCCACGTGGTATATTTTTCCCAAGTGGCATGTTTCTCTCTGTTATATATGAATGTATGTACACATGTTCATGTTCCATATCTATTCCTAAAGCATGGGACAGATTTCAACCAAATTTGGTACACACACTATTTATCGTCTATAAATAAGTACTGTGGGGGGTAAATACCACCATGATCCATAGGCATGAGGGAGGAGTTGAAAAATAGTTGCTAACACCAGAAATCTAGGCCACCTTGCACGATTGATGTTTTCTGTGAGTAGCATCGGAATACGTTCTAATGCGATATTTGCAGAGAGGAGGAGGGCACAGACAGAGAGGGGTGAGGTGGGGGTGGTGTAGAGGGACACAGGAAGATAGAGAGAGTAGTGGGCTGGTAGAAAGGAAAGAGGGACATTTATATGCAGGCAAAGGTGCAGGTAAAAGGCTAGAGAGAGAGAGAGAGAGAGAGAGAGAGAGTTAACTGCAGGATTTTTTTTTAATGATGCTCTGTTTGTGTGAAACAATGTAAATCTCATAAAAATTTTGTAAGTCAAATACGTAAGGGTTAAACATTGTAGGAACTTTCTTACTGCAGAATAATTGCATGTAATAGAGAAGACATTAGTAGATTGGAAAAGCTGTCATAGAGAAAAGTGTGCGGAAGAAAGTGAACAACTTTGTGGTGAAGGTGGTTTTGTGGAAATTGAAGACACCTGATTGTCCGTAAGGAGATCGCTGGACACAAATAGATTGTGTATGAACATGTTCAATAGTTATTTGAGTATATGTGGCAGAAAGGACAGTGTACGAAAGATGATTTGTTGATGTACCTGATGAATACAGAGGCAACAGTACCCAAGCTATAAATTAGTCACTCACTTTCAATGAAAACTTGATGTTAATTTTATGTTTTCTGTCATTTTTAGATGCATCTATATTATCATTAATAATTTTTTGGGAGATACGTTCCATTCGTGGAACTAAATACAAGGCTATTTGTTTCGATGCCACACACATCTTACTTCCTTTTCTTATGAAGTATTAACAGTGGCCTGCAATACATGATGTCTAATAATTAAAAATAAATGAAATACATATGGCATAGACACAAATAGCCTTTTATTTAGTTGCATATATGGACTACATCCCCAAGAATATAATAATTACTAAACCTGCTATTAAATCATTTATTATGTGGTTTTTGGTATCAGTTTTCGTCTGCAAAATTCATTTTCATCGCACTATAATAAGTACTATGCTATTATGGGGTTGTTATGTAACTATGCAAAAATATTTATTCTTCAAGTAAATGGTTCTTCATATAAGTGAACTGTTTCCCTGATTTAAGAAATACTTGACTGATAAAACCATTGTGTCACATGTGAATAATTTGTTGCAAAATCCATCTTATTTCCAATTTGTTTCCCTTTTTTCTGGTACTTGCGATTAACAGCATTTTAGCATTCTACTATGTTACATTTCCTTATTTATTTTCGCAATTATGCAGCACACTATTCTTAAAAAAACCTGGGTCAATGAAAGCAGTCTTACTCTGACACTTTTTTTCAGTTAAAGCTGATGCAACAAAACAAATGTGGGTACCTTTGAGAAGGAACAGCTAGAGCAGGAGAGGTGATAGCAGAAAGTTCTAAGGGTGAGCAGAATAACAAGTCAGTTTTGGGGTTCTGTGCACCTGTTGTGGCAGATGGTTATTTTGGGGTGAATGTAGTGGCATGGGATTTGGGGAAGTAAATGGGTCTCTTCCATGGTATTGAAGATTATGTTCAAGGGATAGGAAAATAGCAGAACAGGAAGGGAAGATTAGAGCCCTTCAGGCTGAAATGGAGGAACTGATGAGATTAAGGGGGGAGAAGTGTGAAGACAGGTGCGAAGTGGTAGCAGGAGACAGGGGCCACAGAAAGAGAACAGTATCTGACAGTTTCATCATTGGCACAAACAATAGACATGCCTTGTTACTTCAGTCAACTAAGGAAGAGGCTCAAGTAGATGTAAGTGTAGTCAGCACTCAACAGATTTTCACTAGGAAACCAACTGTTGCAAAAAAAGTTGAAAGTAGGAGGAAAGTTCTGTTGTTAGGTAGTAGCCATGGAAGATGTGTGGGCTAGATCTTGCAGGAAATATTAAGTGACAGGTACCAAGTCACAAGTATTTTCAAGCCCAGTGCATGTCTTAGCCAAGTGATAGAGGATGTAGGATCATTGTGCAAGGGTTTTACAAAGCAGGATCATGTTGTGGTAGTGGGTGGAGTGGGAAACAGTATTGATAGGAATCAGGGGTACAATATTGAGTGTGACCTGGTAGAAATAGCATCTGTAACGAACCATACACATGTCGGCTTGGTTCCTGCTTTCATGAGGTATGATTGGCCCCAACTGAACAGTTCTGTCAGGAAGGTCAAAATGGAGCTAGATCAGCTGCTTCGGGTGGCTACTTTGTCAGGCATAGGTTTGGTTCCTGTTGATGGTATTGGTAGGTGGAACTTTACAAGACATGGCCTGCATCTAAATAGGAAAGGGAAGGGTAGACTGGCTGGGATGATAGCAAAATTTTTGAGGGGAGGGGGGTGGGGGGCACAAACTCATGGGAGTACTTTTTTAGGCTAAGATCAGTGTCCAATCATCCTACATTGATTGAAATTAGGCTTAATGCAAAGTTCAGACAGGCAGGTACTAGAAATGTTAAAATATCGCAAGATTCTCATAACAGTACAGTGAGTCACAAGACTCTCATAAAAATACAGTGAAAAATAATGTTAGTATGCCACAAGAGTAATGTAAAAGCACAGTGAAAAATAATGTTAGTATATTGCATCAGAAATCAGGGGATTAAAAAACAAAGTAGATGAGCTTCTTGTTTGTTTAGAAGATTTAGAAACTGAGGGTGGAATGGATGTACTACGCCTGTCTGAACATCATATGGTCACAGATATGGAAATGGTAAATGTAGGTGGATATGACCTTTCAGCAAACGTAAGTAGAGACACAATGGAGAGGGGAGCAGCTGCCATATATGTTAAATCTGCCCTAGTGTGAAAAATTTGGAAACTAAAAATTTTTGCATAGAGCAACCTATAGAAGTACGTGCATGTAAGCTTTAACTAAATAATGGCACTTTTATAACTGTAGCCATGTACAGGTCCCCATTGGGAAATTTTCAACTATTTTTGATAAACTTTGACTCTTTGTTGGGCTATTGGTCAGACAGAACAAAGAGTCTGACAGAAAGCTTGACCTTTAAGTATTTCTTGGTTCTTTCAATTTGACATCAGTTATTGATTTTCCTACTCCGCTGGCACAGGAAAGCAGCACACTGATAGATAATGTTTTCATAGACGAAGATAAATTTAATGAAATAAAAACTTTTCCCCGTTAAGAATTGTCTGTCTGATTATGATGCACAGCTGGTTACAGTATATGACATACGGGGTGTTCAAAAAGTCTCTCCACAGTGCCGTATGATTGTTAGCCGCGCGTGCGTATGCTGCAGTGAATATACCGAAATGAAACTCAAGTTATTCATTTATTGAATATTCATTTTTACTTACAAATTTTCACATTAAATGTTGGAAGTGTCAGCCTTGTTGTTGAATACACAATTCAATTAATCTGATCATGTTTCCAAACACAAGCTGTAACATTTCTTCTGTAACAGAAGCAGTGAAAGTGGATACTGCAGTTTTCAGTTTATCGGTGGATTTTGGACGGTTTTTATAGACAGTTGCTTTCTTTGCACCCCAGAAGAAAAAGTCAGGTGGCGTTAGGTCAGGCGATCGTGGAGGCCAAAGTCCCTGTGAAATTATGCGATCACCAAAAACATCAGCAAGCAGTGACATTGAAACGCGAGCTGTATGTGCGGTTGCACCATCTTGCTGAAAATAACCGTTCAGTAAATACAAGAATGGACTCCTATTTTCACAGAATGAAGTGGTTCCTCATGAATACACAATGGATTTTCAGTACTCCACATACGAGAATTTTGCGAGTTCATGTACCTGGATACATGAAACCACGTTTCATCAGTGAAAAATGTTTCATTAAGAATATCCCTTCCATTTTGTTGAACAAAATTTTTGAACCATTGACAATAATGTAGTCTCTTGCCATGATCAGTATTTTTCAGTTCTTGCACGACTGTCACTTTGTATGATAAAAGTTCTACTTTTTTTCCTTACAGCTGTGTGGACCGTTCCGACACTAACATTGATTTCCTGGGTGAGTTTACTTACTGACTTGTTCGGACTCATGGACATTTTATCAGGAATATCGAGTAGTTTATCCTCGGACAAAACAGTAGGACGACCACTTCTCAGAACATCTGTCACTGAACCTGTACTTCAAAATTTGTTAATCAAATTTCGCACAGTATCGTGATGTGGGAGTGTTGTCTCCGGGAAAATTGAATTAAATGTTTGATGAACTGAAACTGCTTATTTACCGCCAGCTTTGAACACTTGTTCGACTAAAAACACTCATTCTTCAATGGTTAGCATTTTAACAGTGACAAAAACAAAACAAAGGAACTAAACTTAAGGGTTCACGTCAACACGTAACGACACACAACAAAGATACTACTGATGATGGCTGAGATAACGAAACAGTGGAATGTTGGGAGAGTCCACTTGAAGGGAAGTAAGCCAGGCAGGCGAACAATCATACAGCATGCGGGGCTAACAATCATACGGCACTGCGGAGAGGCTTTTTGAACACCCCTTAGTTCCATGCAGTAACGCAAAGCCATCCTCCAAAACAGTACGTTCAATTAACGATTTAACAATTCAAAATTTTAGGAAAAGCTTGCAACAGTTATACAGGGATGAGGTGTACAGGGAACATGATGCTAATTTAAAACTTAATCTATTTCATGATACCTTTGTGAGTATATTTTAAAATGGTTAGAAAACAGTGAAATATAATTGCAAGAAACCGTGTAAAAAGCCATGGCTTACTAAAGGGATAAAAATATCTTGTAAACAAAAAAAACAGAAATTTATCTACTAGCTAGGCGTAATGATCCTGAAACAATGGAACATTATAAAAACTACTGCACTGTATTAAGAAAAGTTATTAAAAAGTCCAGAAGTATGTGCATTATGTCTGAGATCAGAACATCTGATAATAAAATTAAAACAAGTTGGAATATTGTTAAAAGGGATACAGGGCAACCGAAAGCACAGGAAGACTGTATTTCTATCAAACACAATGAAAAGTTTGTTAACAACAAGTCAGAAGTAGATAACATTTTTAATAATCAATTTTTAAGTGTTGTAGAGAAAATATGATCCAGCTATTCATTAGAAAATGCAAGGCAGTATATGGAAGAGGCAGTACCTATGCAATTTGATTAAATTGAAATTCAACCCACCTCTCCTACTGAAATTAGGAAAATAATAAATTCACTCAAAAGTAAAAGCTCACATGGAATTAATGGCATTTCCAACAGAGTACTAAAAGCTTGTTCCCAACAAATAAGTAGGATTCTCAGCCACATATGTAATAGCTTACTGAAACAGGGCATTTTTCCAGACTGAAATAAGCTATTGTTAAACCATTGCATAAAAAAGGGGACAGATCTAATGCTAACAACTACCACCCAATCTCACTTCTGACAGCTTTATCCAAATTTATTGAAAAAGTAATGCATTCAAGAGTAGCATCACATATTAGTAAAAATAAAGTACTAACAAAATGTCAATTTGGTTTTCAGAAAGGCTTTTCAACAGAAAATGCTATATATGCTTTCACTGTTCAAATATAAAATGCATTGAATAACCGAACATCATCCATTGGTATATTTTGCGATATCTCCAAGGCTTTTGATTGTGTGAATCATGAAATTATTCTAGATAAGAAGTATTGTGGTACGAGTGAGACAGTGCACAAATGGTTTAATTTATACTTAACTGTGTAGTGATGCAAGGAGTAGCAAATTTGTTATAAAAGTCAGTAAATTACTCAACAGACAGTATTTTTCAGTATAGGTATTTCATTCATTCCAAACAAGTATCAATTTGTGACGTCATCGTCTACACACGAGTCGACTGTAATCTGAATCAGTTTTAGCAAACTAATAGTTTCTTTCAGGTGATAAAGTTTTATTGATTATGAAATACAAGTCCTTGAAGTTTACTCAGAATGGGAAATGTTATTTAGTAATTGCAGGCCATAATTTATCTGTTTAATATAAAGGCGTTTTGAATTTTGTGTGCATGAAAAAGTGTGAATTTATGTGCGGCTTTCACTCCGAGACGAGTTATCACTTAGAGTGCTAAAAAGTTCATGTGTACAGTTCGCTGACCTGCGCAATAAATTTTATATTTTGTGATTTTGACCCGAATGGAGACAAATCCAGTTTCATTTAGACTTGACGCGAGACAGACACATCACGTTATTACAAAAGAGTCATTTAGCCAATTAGGAAAAACAAACCTGCATGCTTCATCTGAAATACGTTACACACTAGTGCATGATCGAGCTGTCCAGTTAATCACATACAATAGTTGCAAACACGCTTGAACTTAATGCACGAAGTTGGAAATTAATTTTGAGACAAGTGCTGATTTTGACAAAAATGAACCGAAAGTTTATTCAAAATATCAAGGTTCTGTTTTAATTGAGACACATATCACCTTGTTGATCATGTTGCTTAGCAACACTGTAATGCAGATTAATTTATTCATTAGAACGATTTGCGACGTATTAAGTCCCATTACACATATAAACTGTTACATGAAATTTGCTGACCGCATGAGAGTATGACAGTGATTTTATTTCCAGAAATGCCAATAAACTGGTGGTTTCAGAAGTTAAGTTACTAACTGTTGTGTAACTTCATTGTTTGTCCCACACCACTACTGACTGTGTTGTATCGTGCCTCTTCATAAGGGATCTCAAGAAGCCGGAATAAACAAGAAATAAGAAGAAGACTAAAGAAGAGGCATCGGAATAACTGGGAGAATGCAGATGGTTGAAATTAACAGTGCAGATAGCCTGCAAAAACCAGCAGAGTCCTGTAACTGAGGAGGTATCAAGAACAGTTTTCTGCAGGCTGTCTTGGGTCCCTTACCATTCTTAACAATATATTAACGACTTGCCACTCTACACTCATGAAGATGCAAAGCTAGTTTTTTTTGCTGATGATACAAGTATAGTAATCACACCCAACAAGCAAGCAGCAGCTGAGGAAATTGCAAATGACGTCTTTCAGAAAATTATTAAGTGGTTCTCTGCAAATGGACTCTCACTAAATTTTGAGAAAACACAGTTTATACAATTCTGTACAGTAAATGGCATAACACCATTGATAAATATAGATAATGAACAGAAGTCTGTAGTTAAGGCAGAATACTAAAATTTCTGGGTGTGTGCAGCAATGAGAAATTGAATTGGAAGAAACAAATCAATGATCTGCTGAAATGGTTAGGTTCAGCTACTTATGCTATTAGGGTTATTGCAAATTTTGGTGATAAACGTTTCAGTAAATTAGCCTACTATGCCTATTTTCATTCACTGCTTTCATATGGCATCATATTTTGGAGCAAATCGTCATTAAGGGAGAAAGTATACATTGCACAAAAACGTGTAATCAGAATAATATATGAAGCCCACCCAAGATCACCTTGCAGACATTTATTTAAGGAACTCAGGAGATTCACAGTACCTTCACAATATATATATTCACTTATAAAATTTGTCATTAATAACCCATCCCAATTCAAAAGTAACAGCGAAGTACATAGCTACAACACTAGAAGAAAGGATGATCTTCACTATTCTGGATTAAACCTCGCTTTGGCACAGAAAGGGGTGAATTATGCTGCCACAAAAATCTTTGGCCATTTGCCAAATAGTATTAAAAGTCTGACAGATAGCCAAACAACATTTAAAAGCAAATTTCTGAATGACAACTCCTCCTACGCAATAGATGAATTCTTAGATATGAAGCAGTAAAAAAATGTTACATTAAATTATTTTGTGTAAAGAAAACTTATTTTATGAATATAACAGAGGGAAACATTCCACGTGGAAAAAATATATCTAAAAAGAACTTATTTTAAAGTGACACATTCCACATCATTACGAAATGCCAAATTCATGACCTATGGAAGAAGGATTAATGTATGTACAACAGAAAATACAGGGATCTACCGCTACGGGAGTCAAAGGGTCGTAAAATGTTCTATAAAAAAAAAAGGATCACTGCTATGATATGCATGTGACGAATAAGTAGAAACATGGACAGGGGAGGAGGGATAAGAGAATGTAGTTCTTAGGTGTTACAGAAAACAATATGATCATAGCATTTAACAATCTTTTCACAATCCACACTATATTACATGTCATGCACATACGCAATTCCCCCGCCCCCGATGGATGGTATTTGGGTGGAAACAGTCCAACATTGAAATGGAAGTTAAGCAGTATATATGTGATTTGCTGTTGGCATGATCATCAGTTTTCTTTCAAGAGGGGATCAAAAAGCTGGCCACACACTGCAGAAAATGCATTTCCATTAAAGGGAACTATGTAAAAAACATTTATTGTACCAGTTAAGTAATTTTACCAGTCACTACTGGAATGAAACCTTTTCTCTTATTCAAGGAGTCCTGAGAAATTTAAAACACAAGCAAATAATACAAAGCCTGAAGAACAAGTCCAGTACTATACTCACCAAGGTAGAAAGAATTTTTGCCCATTGCTTTGAAACAGGACTGACATTCATCAAAGAGAGATCTGTCACCAGCTGCTAAGATTACAAGAGTTCCTTCCTCCGCCTGTATCTTACTTCCTTGTACTTGGGCTTCCAGGTACCGGCCACCTTTGGCATTTATCGCCTATTGCAAGAAACACTAGTTAAAGAACATACATTCATTACAATCATGCTGGCAATTTTATGAAATGCTAAGAGATTTCCAAGTATCATTCAATATTGGCAAATATTACATACAAATACATTGATCTGACACTAAACAATATGCTTCTTTGTCTTTACTTTAAGACTCATCAGAACATTAAGGGAAGACTTTAACTAGATAGTATTATTGGAATCAGAAAAGAAAAGTTGAGAGATATTCTACTACTTGAGGAAGAGGGGGAGGGGGGGGGGGGGGGGGTAGCAGCTCACTTTTTTTTTCAACTCCAGAGACAAGGAAGCCTAAGTCTTGTTAGTTCAGAGTTAAAGAAGTTAATTTTTATCTAATGTCTTTGTACAAAATTTACTGGAACACTTTGGAGAGGTGGAACAAAATTTTACACACACCAATGAAATATACATAATAGCGAGACACCATTTACCCAGCACATATTGGTAAGTGCAATCGGCTGCCCAGTGGTGACTTTTTGCTGGTATATCTTTCAACAGCTGTTTACAGTAAACTGGCAGTGTTGGATCCACACAGAGTGATGTTCTTGGTGATATATTATTAATTCTTAAGGTTACATACATATTCCACTATGGTAATAATGTTATTTCAAAGCAATGAGGGGAAAAAATGTTGTTCTTGCTCATATTTTCTTTGACATTGGTTAAGTTTTAAAATGACAGATGCACATTTGTACAGGCCCACAAAGGCCAATTGTGTAAATTTACAAGTGTAGGAGTAAAAATGGCAAAGAGCTGAATTCAGCTGATCATAGTATAAATAACAGTGACTGAGTAACACCCAGGATGGAAAATGGAATTGTCTCTCACAAATTCACAGCTGTAAACAAAACCACACACACACACACACACACACACACACACACACACACACACACACACACACACCTTATCAGACCCGAGAGTAAATGCAAGTAATAATGTCGAAACTTACTACTGCACTGCTTAATCACCATCCATTAGTGTAGTCATGGACTGTATTTAAAACGAAAAGTATTGTGAACTGAATGTGTTGATACAGTACCCTCGAACAAAAAACCATACCCGGTTCTTGGAGGAAAAAAACCACAGGTCAAACCTGTCTACAAGAAGGGTAGTAGAAGTGAGCCACAAAATTACTGTCCAATATCCTCAACATTGATTTGTTGTAAAATCTTAAAATATACTTTGAGCTCAAACAAAATGTGGTATCTTGAACACAGTCACCTTATTAATGCCAACCAGCATGGATTTCCAAAACATCGATCATGTGAAACCCAACTTGCACTTTTCTCATATGACATACTGAAAGTGTAGGATAAAGGCAATCAGGTAGATGCAGTGTTTCTTGATTTCGGAAAAGCATTCAACTTGGTACTACACCTATGCTTGTTGTCAAAAGTACGATCCCGTGGGTTATCAAATGAAATTCATAACTGGATTGAGGCTTTTTGGTATGGAGGACACAGCACATTATCTCGGATGGAGAGTCATCGTCAGATGTAGACGTAACTTCAGGTGTGCCCCAGGGAAGCCTGTTGAGACCCTTGCTGTCCATGCTGTATATTAATGACCTTGCAGACAATATTAATAGTAAAATTAGGCCTTTTGCAGATTACGCTGTTATCTATAATGAAATACTATCTGAAAGCTGCTGCATAAATATTCAGTCATATACTGATAAGATTTCAGTGGTACAGAGATTGGCAACTTGTTTAAATATTCAAAAATGTAAAACTTTGCACTTCACACAATTAAAAAACCTAGTATCCTATGACTATAACAACAATGAGTAACTGCTGGAATCTGCCAACTCATACAAATAGCTGGATGTAACATTTTTTAGGGACGTGAAATGGAATGATCACTTAGGTTCAGTCATAAGTAAATCAGGTGGTAGACATCTGTTTATTTGTAGAATACTGGGGAAGTGCAATCAATCTACAAAGGAGATTGCTTACAAATCACTCATGTGACCCCTTCTAGAATGTTGGTCAAGTGGGTGGGACCCGTGCCATATAGGACTAACAGGGGATATTGAATGTTTACAAGTGAACAGCAGCACGAATGGCACAGGTTTGTTTACTCCATCGGTGAATCTCTCAGAGATACTGAAAGAACTGAACTGGAAGACTCTCTAAGATAGACGTAAACTATCCCGAGAAAGTCTATTAGCCAAATTTCAAGAACTGGTTTTAAATGATTACTCTGGGAATAACTGCAACCGCTTTGCATATGGACTGTGAAGATAAGATCAGAATAACTATTGCATGTACATACAGCTCTAGGTTCTCTCCTAAGAAGTCGGGTGCATTTTTTCTAGTGTTTTTGCATATATTTATAATTTCGTTTTTATACTGTGTGCAGAAGTCGTTTCTGAAAGTATTTGTATGGAGTGTAGCCATGTATGGAAGTGAAACATGGACGATAACCAGTTTGGACAAGAAGAGAATAGAAGCTTTCGAAATGTGGTGCTACAGAAGAATGCTGAAGATAAGGTGGGTAGATCACGTAACTAATGAGGAGGTATTGAATAGGATTGGGGAGAAGAGAAGTTTGTGGCACAACTTGACTAGAAGAAGGGATCGGTTGGTAGGACATGTTTTGAGGCATCAAGGGATCACAAATTTAGCATTGGAGGGCAGCGTGGAGGGTAAAAATCGTAGAGGGAGACCAAGAGATGAATACACTAAGCAGATTCAGAAGGATGTAGGTTGCAGTAGGTACTGGGAGATGAAGAAGCTTGCACAGGATAGAGTAGCATGGAGAGCTGCATCAAACCAGTCTCAGGACTGAAGACAACAACAACAACAACAACAACTGTGTGGATTGAGACATCCCCCACAAATTCCGCTCATCACATTTTTATGTGAGATCAAGTGTGAATAGGAAACACTGACTTCTTTCTCAGAACAAACAAAATGTTTTAAAGTAAAATTTTATGTGACCATCTGATATAGCAGTTCAAAATTATCACTAGTGCAATATTTGCTTCAATAACGTGTGTTTTCAGGGACATAAAAATATTAAGAATAACCACTAACTCAGCAGTGACAAACAGCAAAGTCGCCAGCCTGTTCTGTGACAATGTATTGAAAAGTTACACAGAACTGACCTGTATTAGCACTGCACTTACACAGATTATTCTCTATTCATTTGTAACAAAAACAAACATTGGAAGATTGATTAAGAAGTGTTGGCATTACTTCCTCACACACGGCATGCTCCGTCTTGTATATCAGCCCGTGCAACACTGACTGACTGCTCCATCATAATTCACTTGGTAGCTCCCAGCCACAGAAATCCGCCTTGTTTTCATTTGACGTGAAAGCACTAAACGAAGAGGAATCAGACCACTAATAGGGCTAACCCCCCTTTTAGTGTGATTAGTTGGTTCAGGACAGAACTAAAGAAGCCTCGGAGAAGCGCCGTCATGGTCGAGGACGACGCTTGAACCCTATGCCCGCCCACAATGGTAACAACACTGTTAGTGAACTTGAAAATGATTTAAATCCAAATAGAGGTGTTTTGCAGGATATGCTTCCTGCAACCACCCTAGAAGGAAAACAAAGACAGAGGATGAGATGGTCAGATGAAGTTAATCGACACCTCATGTTCTGTTATTACCAAGCAACAAACCTAGGAACCAACACAACTGGATACAGATCACAAGTATACACAACATTTATTACCAGATACCCAGAATTAAAATTTGTAACAGAACAACGACTAGCTGATCAGATCCGTGTAATAATCAAAAATAACAGGATACCCCAGTCAGAATTAGAACACATCAAACGACAAGTACAACAAATACTGGAACAAAATAATGTGCAATCAGAAGAAGAAGAAAATACAGTAATGGACTCAAACATCCCAGAGCAAACAAACAAAGAACAACACGCACCAATTAAACAATGAGAGGAAAACGAAATCTTAAGACAGCCACCAGAACAAGCACAAATAGAACACGAAGTGACACACATGTTAGATATAGAAGAAAAATTTCAGCTAACATATATAGAATACAAAGACACAAATACAGACATTAGACCATTCTTGCATAGACCACCAAATAACCCACAAGTCGAAACAACAATAAAAACTATCAACACAATCATACACAACAAAATAAATGAAAACACAACTATGGAAGAGTTACAACTACTGGTTTATATAGGAGCACACACTACACTAAATATACACACTAGGCAGAGATCAGAACCAACCAACACACAGAAGAAACCCACAAAACCAGCATGGCAACACAGGCTACAGATCAAAATAGAAAAACTGAGAAAAGACATCGGACAGCTAACACAATTTATAAGAAATGAAATCTCGGAAAAAAAAACGAAAAAGGTTAGGTAAAATCTCACAACAAGAAGCGACAGAGCAATTAGACGAAAAGAAGCAGAAATTACAAGCATTAGCCAAACGACTCAGAAGATACAAAAAAAGTGAAAATAGAAGGAAACAAAACCAAACATTCAACACAAACCAAAAGAAATTTTACCAGACAATAGATAACACACACATTAAAATAAACAATCCACCAAACATAACAGACATGGAACACTCCTGGAGCAACATATGGTCAAACCCGGTACAACATAACAGGCATGCACGGTGGATACAAGCAGAAACAGACACATACAAGATGATACCACAAATGCCTGAAGTGATAATTTTGCAACATGAAGTCACCCAAGCAATTAATTCTACTCACAATTGGAAAGCCCCTGGAAAAGATAAAATAGCAAATTTCTGGTTAAAGAAGTTCACCTCAACACATTCACATCTAACTAAATTATTTAACAGTTACATTGCAGACCCATACACATTCCCTGATACACTTACACATGGAATAACTTATCTGAAACCTAAAGATCAAGCAGACACAGCGAACCCAGCTAAATATCGCCCCATAACATGCCTACCAACAATATACAAAATATTAACTTCAGTCATTAAACAGAAATTAATGACACATACAACACAGAACAAAATTATAAATGAAGAACAAAAAGGCTGTTGCAAAGGAGCATGAGGATGTAAAGAGCAACTGATAATAGATGCAGAGGTGACATATCAAGCTAAAACTAAACAAAGGTCGCTACACTACGCATACATTGATTACCAAAAAGCTTTTGATAGTGTACCCCACTCATGGTTACTACAAATATTGGAAATATACAAAGTAGATCCTAAATTGATACAGTTCCTAAACATAGTAATGAAAAATTGGAAAACCACACTTAATATCCAAACAAATTTAAATAATATCACATCACAGCCAATACAGATTAAGCGTGGAATATACCAAGGAGACTCATTAAGTCCTTTCTGGTTCTGCCTTGCTCTGAACCCACTATCCAACATGCTAAATAATACAAATTATGGATACAATATTACTGGAACATACCCACACAAAATCACACATCTGCTATACATGGATGATCTAAAACTACTGGCAGCAACAAATCAACAACTCAACCAATTACTAAAGATAACAGAAGTATTCAGCAATGATATAAATATGGCTTTTGGAACAGACAAATGTAAGAAAAATAGCATAGTCAAGGGAAAACACACTAAACAAGAAGATTACATATTGGATAACCACAGCGACTGCATAGAAGCGATGGAAAAAACAGATGCCTATAAATATCTAGGATACAGACAAAAAATAGGAATAGATAATACAAATATTAAAGAAGAACTAAAAGAAAAATATAGACAAATACTAACAAAAATACTGAAAACAGAATTGACAGCAAGAAACAAGACAAAAGCTATAAATACTTATGCCATACCAATATTGACCTACTCATTTGGAGTAGTGAAATGGAGTAACACAGACCTAGAAGCACTCAATACACTTACACGATCACAATGCCACAAATATAGAATACATCACATACATTCAGCAACAGAAAGATTCACATTAAGCAGAAAGGAAGGAGGAAGGGGATTTATCGACATAAAAAACCTACATTATGGACAGGTAGACAATTTAAGAAAATTCTTTCTAGAACGAGCAGAAACTAGCAAAATACACAAGGCAATCACTCATATAAATACATCGGCTACACCACTGCAATTTCATAACCACTTCTACAACCCTTTAGATCACGTAACATCAACAGATACGAAGAAAGTAAATTGGAAAAAGAAAACACTTCATGGCAAGCACCCGTATCATCTAACACAGCCACACATCGATCAAGACGCATCCAACACATGGCTAAGAAAAGGCAATATATACAGTGAGACAGAAGGATTCATGATTGCAATACAGGATCAAACAATAAACACCAGATATTACAGCAAGCATATTATTAAAGATCCCAATACCACAACAGATAAATGCAGACTTTGTAAACAACAAATAGAAACAGTAGATCACATCACAAGCAGATGTACAATACTAGCAAATACAGAATACCCCAGAAGACATGACAATGTCGTAAAAATAATACATCAACAGCTTGCCTAACAACATAAACTTTTAAAACAACAAGTTCCTACATACAAGTATGCACCATAAAATGTACTGGAGAATGATGAATACAAATTATACTGGAACAGAACCATTATAACAGATAAAACAATGCCACATAACAAACCTGACATCATACTCACCAATAAAAAGAAGAAATTAACACAACTAATCGAAATATCCATACCCAATACAACAAATATACAAAAGAAAACAGGAGAAAAAATTGAAAAATACATCCAACTGGCTGAGGAAATCAAGGACATGTGGCATCAACAGGAGTCATACCACACAATATCCACCAGTACATCAATGCAATACAGCTACATCCAAACTTATATATACAACTACAGAAATCCGTAATTATTGATACATGTTCAATTACCCGAAAGTTCCTAAATGCAATATAACACATACCGTACAGTTAATAGGAAGTGACGCTTGATCAAGGTCCGCGTCACTTTCCATTCTTAACCAGACTTAACGTCCGAGAAAGTAAAGAAATAACAATAATAATAAACAGAAGACTTCTCAAAAATAAGTTCATTTTGAAGCGCACATCTTTCTGAAGAGTCTGATACATAAAACATATATCTTTGAGGAAATGTAAGACATATTATTTGGTCTTTAGTGTGCCAAGTGCAGTGCCACGCCTCTTCAAACCACATTCTTTTACAGCGCGTCACTGTATTTCGCTCTGTGGAACTCAAGCGTGTATATTTTGCAATGGATGCCATCAAACTATCGCAGGACAGTGGAAATTAAAATGACCTGTAGTGCCTCTCCTACTGCCACTTGGTCAGTTTGACATTCTGCCCCCCCCCCCCCCCCCCCCAAAAGAGAGAGAGAGAGAGAGAGAGAGAGAGAGAGAGAGAGAGAGAGAGAGAGAGAGAGAGAGAGAGGGGGGGGGGGGCAATTAATACTTGATGGGATTCTTTGTAACCGGGAGAACAAGAACTCTTCAGAAAATCTGGACTCTTCATTGCCTATTTGCTAATAACTTGCTCTTCTGAGTGACATAAAATCAAATATAGGTTACCTAAAACCAGTAAAGGCAAGAGACAGGCAAGACAGCACACATTTCTTCAATACTTAGGTCCTAGCAATTTTCTCTCTAATCTTGCTGCAGCTTTACATGGTGCGCTTTCCTTTCTGCGAAAGAATCTATTACCTCAAAGTTCATCAAACATTTTGCTACATGAAAAATCTGATTACGTCTATTTT
Source organism: Schistocerca nitens (assembly GCF_023898315.1). Lineage (NCBI taxonomy): Eukaryota > Metazoa > Arthropoda > Insecta > Orthoptera > Acrididae > Schistocerca > Schistocerca nitens. The sequence continues at coordinate 541,725,700 of NC_064621.1, read as the reverse complement.
GTCCCTGCATGCTGGATTAAACAAAACAGGCCTTTCCAATATTGCAGCAATTATAGCACACACCAAATAAGCCAGACTGTTTTGGCAATAATGATCATTTCTATAGTACGAGAATATAATTCATGAAGTACCAATACGAAATACCTATCAAGTATACTACAATCAAAAAGCTTTATGTTAGGAAATAGTTTCACATTTTATTCATACGCTCCAGTTTCTCACACTCGAGACCGAAAAGTAGTTGAACGAAATTTTTGTATAACTTTGGAATCGTCATATTCTTCCATAATTTGTGTGATGTCCCTGTTTCTTCTCCTTCCTCGTTCTAACAAACAATCTTATCATCACTAATTATGTAACTATCCCTACCACTGTCAAAACCCATTCCCTGGTTAACTTTACTAACCCTGCTACAATCACCGGTTTAGTTATCCAGCAATTATTCTCCAGTTAGGTGTTATTACGTGTTCGTACAATGCATTTTCCACACTACTCCCAGAATGGAACTTAAGTGGCCCCTAGCCGGGGACTACAACTGGCCCTGTCTAGTGTAGCGAGCTGGCCAAAAATTTTCTGTAGGAATTTCACTTTCTTGGATACACCGAGAAGATAATACATAGTCTTTCTTACCTGTTATTCCTGTTAGTCGTTTATTTCCACTCTGGTAGTCTGAACCTATGGATTTCGATAGTAACTATAATAATGCTGAACATTCGCAAACTGAATTAACCACATAAACAAGCAGCAGTTGACATTCACCGGTTTGGCTTTATCCCACTCAGCTCGTATAGCCCTGTCCCATTCTGTCTGCAGGAAAGTTCATTTCTAGATGCGACGAGGATTCCCCTGGCAGAGACATCACGTACACTATGCATGCATTCAAAAATCAACTTGTAATTCATTCAGAAATCAACTTAGAATGTGTTCAAAAATGTCCAAAAACCACCAGGGGTGCGTTTCAAAATCATATGAATAATTAATAGACCAACATGCGCTGGATGCTAGGTGCTTTGTGGAACAATGTTTTTTTCCTCAAGAATGTAGATTTGTCCCCTTCCCTCGAAACTGCCACCCGGTTCAGATACCATGGTTTGCAGCCCCTTTGCTAACTTCTGCTGTACCTAATTTCAACAGATCCATTCCTCTGTCCGAATTTGGTAAGGCATTTGACTCTTTATTCAGGAAGATGGCAGTTCAAGTCCCTACCTAGACAGAGATACTTACGATTTCCTTAAATCACCTAATGCCATTGCTGGGATTCTCTCTTTGAAAGTACATGGTCAATTATCTTTTACAACCTTCCACCACCCCAGCTTGTGCTCCATCTCAAACAAACATTAAAACCACCTCTTCCTTTTCTAGTTTTGTAATCTGCCCTCAAGATTAAGGGACGTGCATTCCACACTCTGACCCATAGAATGCCAGATCTGTTTTCTTTTTTCAAGAAACCATACAAGAGAGCTGTTATATGCTCAGTAAATATAACAGCTGTATATTCTCCTTGGTTAATGTTACAACATCAGACTGGCCAATCATCCAGACCATTGCCCCTACAACTACTGTAAAGCCTACTGCCCCTCTACTGGAATTATAGGTCTGTCTGTCCTCTCCACAGACACTTGTTTGATGTGACTGCATCTGTGATACAGCCATCTGTGCTATTGGGGCATGTACGGCACCCCACTACAGCCACGTTTACGATTCACAGCAGCATGAAAGACATGGTGAGCAGTATTTGCTTAGGCTGACTCCATCTACATCTACATCTCCACCTACATCTATATCTACATCCATACTCCGCAAAAACACCTGACGGTGTGTGGTGGAGGGCACCTTGAGTACCTCTATCGGTTCTCCCTTCTATTCCAGTCTCGTATTGTTCATGAAAAGAAAGATTGTCGGTACGCCTCTGAGTGGGCTCTAATCTCTCTGATTTTATCCTCGTGGTCTCTTCGTGAGATATACGTAGGAGGGAGCAATATACTGCTCAACTCCTCGGTGAAGGTATGTTCTCGAAACTTCAACAAAAGCCCATACTGAGCTACTGAACGTCTCTCTTGCAGAGTCTTCCACTGGAGTTTATCTATCATTTCTGTAACACTTTCGCAATTACTAAATAATCGTGTAAAAAAGTGCGCTGCTCTTCATTGGATCTTCTCTATCTCTTATCAACCCTATCTGGTAGTATTCAAGCAGTGGGCGAACAAGTGTACTGTAACCTACTTCCTTTGTTTTCGGACTGCATTTCCTTAGGATTCTTCCAATGAATCTCAGTCTGGCATCGGCTTTACCGACAATTAATTGTACATGGTCATTCCATTTTAAATCACTCCTAATGCCTACGCCCAGATAATTTATGGAATTCACTGCTTCCAGTTGCTGACCTGCTATATTGTAGCTAAATGATAAAGGATCTTTCTTACTATGTATTCACAGCGCATTACACTTTTCTACATTGAGATTCAACCGCCATTCCTTGCACCAGGCGTCAATTCGTTGCAGATCCTCCTGCATTTCAGTACAATTTTCCATTGTTACAACCTCTCAATATACTACAGCATCATCTGCAAAAAGCCTCAGTGAACTTCTGATATTATCCACAAGGTCATTTTCTCGCCAACTGCTCATCTCTGCTCATCTGTCCACACTCTCTTGGGTCGAGGTTTTGGCGCATCTTCTTCATAGTTTGCGTTTTCTATAAGCAGCCTAAAGTTATTCCTGTTACGTATTATTTCTTCTGTAACACCTATTTTGTTGGCGTCTTTCTTTACTGCTTCTATCCATCCTACAGTTTTTTTCAGCTTACTAACGTAATTAAAAATTTTCTTTGTAATCCGTGTTTCTTCCATTCTTTTTAAATGTCCATAAAATTTTAGCCGTTTCTTCCTCATTGTATCTGTGATCTTTTCTGTATTTTTGTATAGGTCTTCATTTCTCCTTTTAATCCACCTATTTTCCTTGTTTTTCTCAGGACCTAGAATTTTTCTTAATATTTTTCTCTCTCTTTTTTCTAGTTCTCTTAATTTGCCTTTCTTATTCAATGTTAGGCGCTCTGATCCATATGTTGCTTGTGTCCTAATAACTGAATTATAATGTTTAATCTTTGCTTGTATGGATATTGATTTCTTATTGTAGTAGTTTTGTGTTAATTTATATGCAAATTCCAACTTTTTTATTCTTTCTTTATTTGTTGTGTTATCCAGTCCATTGGCTTGGATCCACTCCCCCAGGTATTTGAATCTATCAACTCTTTTAATTTTTCCATACTTTGTTTTCATAAACTTTTCTGTATTTTGTTTGTGTTCTATATACTTGGTTTTTTCGTAGGATATTTTTAGCCCAGTCTTTTCAGCAATCTCGTGTAACATATCAAGCATAACTGTTGCGTCTGTTCGGTTTTCAGTTATCAATGCCATATCATCCGCAAAGGCTAAACATTTTACTTCAAATTTGTTCTTTCCTTGGCCAATGCTTATACTCTTTGTGCCTCTGCTTTTTAATGTGTTTTCCCATGTTTTTACTACTTTATCTAAAACAAAGTTAAAGAGAATTGGGGACAGTCCGTCACCTTGTCGAACTCCTGTTTTGATTTTGAATGGTTCAGAAATTTCGCCTTGAAACTTAATTCTTGATGTTGTATCTGTGAGGGTTTGTTCAACAAGTCTTCTGGTGTTTTCATCTATCCCTTATTATATTATATATACTGTGAAAAGCAACGGTCCTATGACACTCCCCTGCGGCACATCTGAAATCGCTCTTACTTCGGAAGATCTCTCTCCATTGAGAATGATATGCTGTGTTCTGTTATATAGGAACTCTTCAATCCAATCACACAATTGGTCTGATAGTCCGTATGCTCTTACTTTGTTCATTAAACGACTGTGGGGAACTGTATAAAATGCCTTGCGGAAGTCAAGAAACACGGCATTTACCCAGGAACCTGCTTCTACGGCCCTCTGAGTCTCGTGAACGAATAGCACGAGCTGGGTTTCAAACGATTGTGTTTCTCGAAACCCATGTTGATTCCTACAGAGTAGATTTCTAGTCTCCAGAAAAGTCATTATACTCTAACATAATATGTGTTCCAAAATTCTACAACTGATTGATGTTAGAGATATAGGTCTATAGTTCTGCACATCTGTTCGGCGTCCCTTCTTGAAAACGGGGATGACCTGTGCTCTTTTCCAATCTTTTGGAACGCTACGCTCTTCTAGAGACCTACGGTACACCGCTGCAAAAAGGGGGGCAAGTTCCTTTGCGTACTCTGTGTAAAATCAAACTGGTATCCCATCAGGTCCAGAGGCCTTTCCTCTTTTGAGCGATTTTAATTGTTTTTCTATCCCTCTGTCATCTATTTTGATATCTACCATTTTGTCATCTGTGCGACAATCTAGAGAAGGAACTACAGTGCAGTCTTCCTCTGTGAAAAAGACATTTGATATTTCAGCCTTTAGTCTGTCATCCTCTGTTTCAGTACAATTTTGGCCACAGAGTGTCTAGATATTTTGTTTTGATCCCCTTACGCTTTGACATAAGACCAAAATTTCTTAGGATTTTCTGCCGAATCAGTACATAGAACTCTACTTTTGAATTCACTGAACGCCTCTCGCATAGCCCTCCTCACACTACATTTTGTTTCGTGTAATTTTTGTTTGTCTGCAAGGCTTTGGCTATGTTTATGTTTGCTGTGAAGTTCCCTTTGCTTCCGTAGCAGTTTTCTAACTCGGTTGTTGTAACACGGTGGCTCTTTTCCATCACTTACGATCTTGCTTGGCACATACTCATCTAATGAATATTGTAAGATGCTTTTGAACTTTGTCCACTGATCTCCAACATTATCTGTACTTGAGATAAAACTTTTGTGCTGAGCCGTCGAGTACTCTGAAATCTGCTTTTTGTCACTTTTGCTAAACAGAAGAATCTTCCTACCATTTTTAATATGTCTATTTACAGCTGAAATCATCAATGTTGTAACCGCTTTATGATCACTGATTCCCTGTTCTGCGTTAACTGTTTCAAATAGTTCAGATCTCTTTGTCACCAGAAGGTCTAATATGTTATCGCCACGAGTCGGTTCTCCGTTTAACTGCTCACGGTAGTTTTCAGATAATGCACTTAAAAAAAATTCACTGGATTCTTTGTCTCTGCCACCCATTATAAACGTTTGAGTCTCCCAGTCTATATGTGGTAAATTAAAATCTCCACCCAAAACTATAACATGGTCGGGATATATTTTCCAAATTTTCATTCAGGTGTTCTGCCACAACAGCTGCTGAGCCAGGGGGCCTATAGAGACATCCCATTACCGTGTTTGAGCCTGCTTTAACCATGACCTTCACCCCAATTGTTTCACATTTCGGATCTCCGTCAATTTCCTTCGATACTATTGCACTTCTTATCGCTATAAACATGCCTCCCCCTTCACTGTCCAGCCTGTCTCTGCGGTATACATTCCAATCTGAGTTTAGAATTTCATTACTGTTTACCTCTGGTTTCAGTCAGCTTTCCGTCCCTAGTACTATGTGGGTATTGTGACTTTTTATTAAGGAGAGCATTCTGGGACCTTTCTATAGACGCTCCTGCAGTTTACTATTACCAAATTAATATTGTCATTCCCTGTTGCCTTTTGCCGTTTTACTGTTGCAAAAATAAAATTATCGATATATGCAGGTACAGTCAATTGATAACCATGTGGATACAGATAAAGACAACTTATGCCAGGAATTTGCACGTGTCTCAATGATACAGTCAGCCATGCCATAGGTGCAACCACAATGGAGGGGTATCTTTTGAGAGGCCAGACAAACGTGTGGCTCCGGAAGAGGGGCAGCAGCCATTTCAGTAGTTACACGAGCAACAGTCTGGATGACTGACTGATCTGGCCTTCTAACATCAACCGAAACGGCCTTGCTGTGCTGGTACTGCGAGTGGCTGAAAGCAAGGGGAAACTACAGCCATAATTTTTCTCGAGGGCATGCAACTCTACTGTAAGGTTAAATGGTGATGACATCCTCTTGGATAGAATATTCTGGAGGTAAAATAGTCCCCCATTTGGATCTCCTGATGGGGACTAACTCAGGAGGATGTCATCATCAGGAGAAACGAAACTGGTGTTCTATGGATCAGAGTGTGGAATGTCAGATACCTTAATCGGGCAGGTAGGTTAGAAAATTTAAAAAAGGAAATGGATAGGATAAAGTTAGATATAGTGGGAATTAGTGAAGTACTATGGCAGGAAGAACAGGACTTAGAGTCAGGTGAATATTGGGTTATAAATACAAAATCAAATTACAATAGTGCAGGACAAGGTTTAACAATGAGTAAAAAAAATAGGAACACGGATAAGCTACTATGAACAGCATAGTGAATGCATTATTGTAGCCAAGATAGAAACAAAGCCAACACCCACCACAGTAGTACATGCTTATACGCCAACTAGCTCTGCAGATGAAGAGGAGATTGAGGTAATGTATTATGACTTAAACGAAATTATTCAGACAGTTAAGGGAGTCAAAAATTTAACAGTCATGGGAGACTGGAAGTCTACAGCAGGAAAAGGAAGAGAAGAAAAAGTAGTAGGTGAATGTGGACTGGGGAAAAGGAATGAAAAAGGAAGCAGCATGGTAGAATTTTGCACAGAGCATAATTTAATCATGGCTAGCACTTGGTTTAAGAATCATGAAAGAAGGCTGTACACATGGAAGGGACCTGGAGACACTGGAAGGGTATTGATTGATTATATAATGGCAAGACAGAGATTTACGAACCACGTTTTCAGATGTAAGACATTTCCAGGTGCAGACGTGGACTCTGAGCACAATATATTGGTTATGAACTGCAGTTTAAAACTAAACAAATTGCAAAAAGACAGGAATGTAAGGAGATGAAACATGGATAAATGAAATAGTGAAGGCAGCAGATGATCAAGTAGGCAAAAAGACAAGGGCTAGTAGAAATCCTTGAGTAATGCAAGGAATACTGAATTTAATCGACGACAGGAGAAAATACAAAAACACAATATATGAAGCAGGTGAAAGGGAATACAAATGTCTACAAAATTAGAATGACATGAAGTGCAAAATGGCTAAGCAGGAATGTCTAGAGGACAAATGTACAGCTGTAGAAGCATATATCATTAGGTGTAAGATACATATTGCCTACAGGAAAATTTAAAAAACCTTGGGAGAAAAGAGAACCACCTGTATGAATATCAAGAGCTCAGATAGAAAACCAGCCCTAAGCAAAGAAAGGAAAGCAGAAAGGTGGAAGGAGAATACAGACGGTCGATACAAAGGAGATGCACTTGAGAGCAATATTATGGAAATGGAAGAGGACATAGAGTACGAAGAGAAAGGAGATATGACATGGTGTGAAGACTTTGACAAAACACTGAAAGACTTGAGTCAAAACAAGGCCATGTGAATAGATGACATTCCATTAGAGCTACTGATAACTTTGAGAGAGCTAGGCATGATGAAACTCTTCTATGTAGTAAGCAATTAATTTATTTGTGTGTTTTTGGGTACTTGCATAGTTTAATTCACAAATTTCGGGCGTATTATAGTATTCGAGAGTTGTAGCATCGCATTTTAGTGCCCGTATAGTGTAAATTCATGTAATCGTCAGTCATTTGTTTGTTTTGAACGGCTTGTGAGATAAAAGAGAGGAAAAGAAATTGTTAGGGACTGCGCCTGTTGTGTACGGATTCAGGGGAATTGGCCACAGTCCGTAAACAGCTTGAAGCTGTGTTGGCCATTGTCTACACGCTCCAGGCTGTTGCCCTGGGCCGCGGTGACATTGGGACACCTGAGGTGAGTGGTTTGGTGCCTCTGGAGCCTGCAGCATCGCCTGGGATCTCTGATGCCACTGCGCCCTCTGATGTGGACGTCCCTGCCGGTCGACACTTGTCTGATGGTGATTGGCGAACCATGGCGGGGTCGCGAATCCCTGGGCGGAACGCGAAAGTTGGTGCTGGCCGCAAGGCTGTACCCTTATGCCTCCGTAACAGGTTTTAGGTACTGCCCACTGCTGAAAGTACTTCTGAGCCAGCAAGGGCAGCCTCATCTGTTGTGGCAGTGGCCGGTCTTTCTGAGAGGCCCGGACAAGCGCAGAGGGTGGGATTGCTTGTCATTGGAAGCTCCAATGTTAGGCAGGTGATGGAGCCCCTTAGGGATATGGCAGCTAAGGATGGGAAGAAAGCCAATGTGCACTCTGTGAGCATACCAGGGGGGGGGGGGGGGGGGGGAGTCATCCAAGATGTGGGACGGGTCCGGATACCATGAAGGGTACAGGGTGCAGCCAACTGCAGGTGGTGGCTCATGTCGGCACTAATGACGTGTGTCGCTACGGATCGAAAGTGATTCTCTCTGGTTTTGTAAGGGGTCCTATTCATAATGAATCCTACACCTGTTATACCATTTTCTGCTGCTGTTGATATTACCCGATACTCATCTGACCAGAAATCCTTGTCTTCCTTCCACTTCACTTCACTGACCCCTACTATATCTAGATTGAGCCTTTGCATTTCCCTTTTCAGATTTTCTAGTTTCCCTACCATGTTCAAGCTTCTGACATTCCACGCCCCGACTCGTAGAACGTTATCCTTTCGTTGATTATTCAATCTTTTTCTCATGGTAACCGCCCCCTTGGCAGTCCCCTCCCGGAGATCCGAATGGGGGACTATTCCGGAATCTTTTGCCAATGGAGAGATCATCATGACACTTCTTCAATTACAGGCCACATGTCCTGTGGATACACGTTACGTGTCTGTAATGCAGTGGTTTCCATTGCCTTCTGCATCCTCATGTCGTTGATCATTGCTGATTCTTCCGCCTTTAGGGGAAATTTCCCACCCCTAGGACAAGAGAGTGCCCTGAACCTCTATCCGCTCCTCCGCCCTCTTTGACAAGGCCGTTGGCAGAATGAGGCTGACTTCTTATGCCGGAAGTCTTCGGCCGCCAATGTTGATTATTTATCAAAATTTAGGCAGTGGCGGGAATCGAACCCGGGACCAAAGGCGTTTTGATTATGAATCAAAGACGCTACCCCTAGACCTAGAACAGTTCAGTGACAGGTTTATTCTAATCAGAATCGACAGCAGACCAACACCGACAACGATAGTTCAGGTATACATGCCGACGTCGCAAGCTGAAGATGAACAGATAGAGAAAGTGTATGAGGATATTGAAAGGGTAACGCAGTATGTAAAGGGGGACGAAAATCTAATAATCATGGGCGACTGGAATGCAGTTGTAGGGGAAGGAATAGAAGAAAAGGTTACAGGAGAGTATGGGCTTGGGACGAGGAATGAAAGAGGAGAAAGACTAATTGAGTTCTGTAACAAGTTTCAGCTAGTAATAGCTGTTCAAGAATCACAAGAGGAGGAGGTATACTTGGAAATGGCCGGGAGATACGCGAAGATTTCAATTAGATTACATCATGGTCAGACAGAGATTCCGAAATCAGATGCTGGATTGTAAGGCGTACCCAGGAGCAGATATAGACTCAGATCACAATATAGTAGTGATGAAGAGTAGGCTAAAGTTCAAGACATTAGTCAGGAAGAATCAATACGCAAAGAAGTGGGATACGGAAGTACTAAGGAATGACGAGATACGTTTGAAGTTCTCTAACGCTATAGATACAGCAATAAGGAATAGCGCAGTAGGCAGTACAGTTGAAGAGGAATGGACATCTCTAAAAAGGGCCATCACAGACGTTGGTAAGGAAAACATAGGTACAAAGAAGGTAGCTGCGAAGAAACCATGGGTAACAGAAGAAATACTTCAGTTGATTGATGAAAGGAGGAAGTACAAACATGTTCCGGGAAAATCAGGAATACAGAAATACAAGTCGCTGAGGAATGAAATAAGACGAAATGGCTGCAGGAAAAATGTGAAGACATCGAAAAAGATATGATTGTCGGAAGGACAGACTCAGCATACAGGAAAGTCAAAACAACCTTTGGTGACATTAAAAGCAACGGTGGTAACATTAAGAGTGCAACGGGACTTCGACTGTTAAATGCAGAGGAGAGAGCAGATAGGTGGAAAGAATACACTGAAAGCCTCTATGAGGGTGAAGATTTGTCTGATGTGATAGAAGAAGAAACTGGAGTCGATTTAGAAGAGATAGGGGATCCAGTATTAGAATCGGAATTTAAAAGAGCTTTGGAGGACTTACGGTCAAATAAGGCAGAAGGGATAGATAACATTCCATCAGAATTTCTAAAATCATTGGGGGAAGCGGCAACAAAACGACTATTCACGTTGGTGTGTAGAATATATGAGTCTGGCGATATACCATCTGACTTTCGCAAAAGCATCATCCACACAATTCCGAAGACGGCAAGAGCTGACAAGTGCGAGAATTATCGCACACAGCTCATGCATCGAAGCTGCTTACAAGAATAATATACAGAAGAATGGAAAAGAAAATTGAGAATGCACTAGGTGACGATCAGTTTGGCTTTAGGAAAAGTAAAGGGACGAGAGAGGCAATTCTGACGTTACGGCTAATAATGGAAGCAAGGCTAAAGAAAAATCAAGACACTTTCATAGGATTTGTCGACCTGAAAAAAGCGTTCGACAATATAAAATGGTGCAAGCTGTTCGAGATTCTGAAAATAGTAGGGGTAAGCTATAGGGAGAGACGGGTCATATACAATATGTACAACAACCAAGAGGGAATAATAAGAGTGGACGATCAAGAACGAAGTGCTCGTATTAAGAAGGGTGTAAGACAAGGCTGTAGCCTTTCGCCCCTACTCTTCAATCTGTACATCGAGGAAGCAATGATGGAAATAAAAGAAAGGTTCAGGAGTGGAATTAAAATACAAGGTGAAAGGATATCAATGATACGATTCGCTGATGACATTGCTATCCTGAGTGAAAGTGAAGAAGAATTAAATGATCTGCTGAACGGAATGAATAGTCTAATGAGTACACAGTATGGTTTGAGAGTAAATCGGAGAAAGACGAAGGTAATGAGAAGTAGTAGAAATGAGAACAGCGAGAAACTTAACATCAGGATTGATGGTCACGAAGTCAATGAAGTTAAGGAATTCTGCTACCTAGGCAGTAAAATAACCAATGACGGACGGAGCAAGGAGGACAACATCAAAAGCAGACTTGCTATGGCAAAAAAGGCATTTCTGGCCAAGAGAAGTCTACTAATATCAAATACCGGCCTTAATTTGAGGAAGAAATTTCTGAGGATGTACGTCTGGAGTACAGCATTGTATGGTAGTGAAACATGGACTGTGGGAAAACCGGAACAGAAGAGAATCGAAGCATTTGAGATGTGGTGCTACAGACGAATGTTGAAAATTAGGTGGACTGATAAGGTAAGGAATGAGGAGGTTCTACGCAGAATTGGAGAGGAAACGAATATGTGGAAAACACTGATAAGGAGAAGGGACAGGATGATAGGACATCTGCTAAGACATGAGGGAATGACTTCCATGGTACTAGAGGGAGCTGTAGAGGGCAAAAACTGTAGAGGAAGACAGAGATTGGAATACGTCAAGCAAATAATTGAGGACGTAGGTTGCAAGTGCTACTCTGAGATGAAGAGGTTAGCACAGGAAAGGAATTCGTGGCGGGCCGCATCAAACCAGTCAGTAGACTGATGACCAAAAAAAAAAGGGCCCTTACTATAACTTTGCACTCGGCACAGGTCTATAGGGCGAACAATTGATTGTAACGTGTTGAGAGAGCGAGTGTCGAGATGCGCCAATGTGGTTGGTGGGAATGTTGTGTGTGGACGCCATTATTGGAATACAGGGTTTTTAACCGAGAAGGGTGTCACCATCGCCGTGGTTAGACCCCTAAATAATAAATGAATACCGGGAAAGTGATGAAGTATCTTTACAAAAGTGAGCAGTGACGTTACTAGTGCCGATATTTAGTTTCGCGTCTACCGCGTCGGCCTAACCTTGGACTGCAGAGTTGGATGCAGTGATGGACTAGTGTGTGACGATAATGGCAAATGAAGAAAGCCTGTGCTGAGATTAGCCGTAATTAGATATGCATGACGAAGGCAGTGGCTGTCTCCTTTTTGTGTTTCGAGAAGAATATAAGTCCTTTTTGTGTTTCGAGAAGAATATAAGTTCGTAATTAGTAAAACTGTGTTGGTGTTCCTTATTACCATACATTCAGTATTATAGTATTGAACAGGACGAACTGGAAAGTAACAACTTCCGTAGCAGTCAATTCCGATTACCAGCCCCATTAGGTTCACGGTCATGTTAATAATAAATATTGGGCTGCTATTCGATCAGATCAGGTCAGGATAAAAACGGAGGTGTTACAGTTTCCAGCGGCTATCTGAATTGGTGAAGACTGCCAGTCCTGCTAGCAAGATGAAGGCAGAGCTCACTATCTGCAGCATCATCAACAGGACCGATTGTGGACCTTTGGTACCGAGCCGAGTGAAGGGTCTGAATCAGAGGCTCAGATGGTTCTGCGACCGTGTAGGCTGCAGATTCCTCGACTTGTGCCATAGTTTGGTGGGGTTTCGGGTTCCGCTAAATAGGTCTGGTGCCCACTACACACAGGAGGTGGCTACACGGGCAGCAGGGGCAGTGTGGCGTCGACTGGGTGGTTTTTTAGGTTAGACAGTCTCGGGAAAGATCAAAAAGGGCTCCAGTCTCAAAGGGTACAGAGCAAAAAAACTACGAGAATCAACCAAGCAACAGTTGGTATTGTAGTTGTAAATTGTCATAGCTCTGTTGGAAAAGTACCAGAGCTTCAAGCACTGATAGAAAGCACTGAAGTTGAAATTATTATAGGAACAGAAAGCTGGCTAAAGCCGGAGATAAATTCTGCAGAAATTTTTACACAGGCACAAACCGTGTTCAGAAAGGATAGATTAAATAAAGTAGGCGTTGGTGCGTTTGTGTCTGTTGGTAGTAGTTTATGTTTTAGTGAAGTTGAAATAGATAGTTCCTGCGAATTACTTTGGGTAGAGGTTATACTCCACAGCCGTACCAAAATAATAATTGGCTCCTTCTATCGACCCCCCAACTCAGATGATATAATAGCTGAATGGTTCAAAGAAAACTTTTAATCTCACTACAAATAAGTACCCCACTCATACAGTTATAATTGGTGGAGACTTCAATCTACCCTCGATTTGTTGGCAAAAATACATGTTCAAAGCTGGTGGTAGACAGAAAACATCTTCTGAAAGTGTACTAAATGCTTTCTCTGGGAATTACTTTGAACAATTTGTTCATGAGCCCACATGAATTGTAAATGGTTGCAAAAACACACTTGACCTCTTTGCCACAAATGATCCTGATCTAATAGAGTGTGTCATGATGGATACAGGGATTAGTGAACACAAGGTCATTGTAGGGAGGCTCAAAACCGTAACAACCAAAACCACTAAAAATAAACACAAAATATATCTATTTAAAACAGCAGATAAAAATTTGTTTGATGCCTTCCTAAGAGAGAATCTCCATTCCTTTCAAGCTAATTATGTAAGTGTAGACCAGATGTGGCTCAAACTCAAAGATACAGTATCGACAGCAATAGATATACCGCATAAGTTAATAAGAGATGGGACTGATCAACCAGGGTACACAAAACACGTCAGAACACTGTTGCAGAAGCAACAAACAGAGCATTCCAAATTCAGAAGAACGCAATATCCCAAGACTGGCTAAATTTCACAGAAGCTCAAAATTTAGTGCAGATGTCAATCCGAGATGCTTTTAATAGGTTCTACAATGGAACATTGTCTCAAAATATGGTAGAAAACCCAAAGAGATTCTGGTTGTATATAAAGTATACCAGTGGCAAGAAACAGTCAATACCGTCACTGCGTGATAGCAATGGAAATGTTACCGATGATGGTACCACTAAAGCGGAGTTACTAAATACAGTTTTCCGTAATTCCTTCACGAAAGAAGACAAAGTAAATATTCCAGAATTAGAAACCAGAACAGCAGTTAGCATGAGTGACAAAAGTAGATATCTTAGGTATTGCGAAACAACTCAAATTACTTAAGAAAGTCTTCTGGTTCAGATGGTATACCAATCAGGTTCCTCTCAGAGAATCCAGACACAATAGCACCTTTCTTAGCAATAATATACAACCACTCACTTAACAAAAAGTCTGTTCCTACAGACTGGAAAGTAGAACAGGTCACACCAATATTCAAGAAAGGAAATAGGAGTAACCCATTGAATTACAGACCCATATCACTGACCTCAATTTGCAGTAGGATTTTGGAGCATATACTGTACTTGAACATTATGTATCATCTTGAAGAAAATGACTTACAGATTCAGGAAATATCATTCTTGTGCAACACAGCTAGCTCTTTATTCCCATGAAGTAATGAGTGCTCTTGCCAAGGGATCTAAGATCGATTCCATATTCCTAGATTTCCGGAAGGCTTTTGATACCGTTCCTCACAAGAGACTATTAATCAAATTGTGTGCATATAGAGTATATTGCCTCAGTTGTGTGACTAGATTCGTGATTTCCTCTTACAGAGCTCACAGTTCTGCAAGGTAGTGTCATAGGCCCTCTGATGTTCCTGATTTGTATAAATGATTTAGGTGATAATCTGAGCAGCCCCCTTAGACTGTCTGCAGATGACGCTGTAATTTACCGTCTAGTAAAATCATCAGATGATCAATTCCAATTACAAAATGATCTAGAGAGAATTTCTGTATGGTGAGAAAAGTGGCAATTGGCACTAAACAAAGAAAAGTGCGAGGTCATCCACATGGGTACTAAAAGAAATCCAATAAATTTTGCGTACACGATAAATCGCACAAATCTAAGGGCTGTCAATTCAACTAAATACCTAGGAATTACAATTACGAGCAACTTAAATTGGAAAGACCACATAGATAATATTGTGGGGAGGGCAAAACAAAGACTGCACTTTGATGGCAGAACGCTTAGAAGACGCGACAAACCCACTAAAGAGACAGCCTACACTACACTTGTCCAATCCTCTGCTGGAATACTGCTGCACAGTGTGGGATCCTTACCAGATGGGATTGAGGGAGGAGATCAAAAAGTGCAAAGACGGGCAGTTCGTTTCGTGTTATCGCGCAGTAGGGGTGGCAGTGTCACTGATATGATACACGAGTTGGAGTGGTAGTCACTGAAACAAAGGCGGTTTTCTTTGCGGCGAAATCTATTTATGAAATTTCAATCACCAACTTTCTCTTCCGAATGTGAAAATATTTTTGACACCCACTTATGTAGGGAGAAATGATCACCATAATAAAATAAGAGAAATCAGAGCTCCTTTTTCCCATGCACCATTTGAGAGTGGAATGGTAGAGAAGTAGTATGAAAATATTTCGATGAACCCTCTGCCAAGCACTTAAGTATGAATTGCAGAGCAACCATGTAGATGTAGATGTAGCAAGATGTACGAGACAGGAGAAATACCCTTAGACTTCAAGAACAATATAATAATCCCAATTCCAAAGAAAGCAGGTGCTGACAGGTGTGAAAATTATCTGAACTATCAGCTTAATAAGTCACGGCTGCAAAATACTAATATGAATCCTTTACAGAAGAATGGAAAAACTCGAAGCCGAACTTGGGGAAGATCAGTTCGGATTCCAGAGAAAAATAGTAACACTCAAGACAATGCTCACCCTTCAACTTCTCATGGAAGATAGGTTAAGGAAAAGAAAACCTATGTTTATAGCATTTGTAGACTTAAAGAACGCTTTTGACAGTATTTACTGGAATACTCTCTTACAAATTCTTAAGGTGGCAGGGGTAAAATACAGGAAGCAAAAGGCTATTTAACCAGATGGCAGTTGTAAGAGTTGAGATGCATGAAAGGGAAGCAATGGTTGAGAAGCGAGTCAGACAGGGTTGTAGCCTATCACCTATGTTATTCAATCTGTATATCGAGCAAGCAGTAAAGGGAAAAAAGAAAAATTTGGAGTAGGAATTAAAGTCCAGAGAGAAGAAATAAAATTTTTGAGGTCTGTTGATGACATCATAATTCTTTCAGATACAGCATAGGATTTGGAAGAGCAGTTGAGTAGAATGGAGAGTATCTTGAAAGGAGGATATAAAATGAACATCAACAAAATCATAACCAGGATAATGGAAAGTAGTCGAATTAAATCAGGTGATGCTTAGGGAATTAGATTAGAAAATGAAACTAAGTAGCAGATGAGTTTTGCTGTTTGGGAAGCAAAATAACTGATGATGGTCAAAGTAGGAAGTATATAAAATGTAGACTGACGATGTCAAGAAAAAGCATTTCTGAAGAAGAGAAATTTGTTAACACCGAGTATACATTTAAGTGTAAGGAAGTCCTTCCTGAAAGTATTTGTGTGGAGAGTAGCCATGTATGGAAGTGAAACATGGACAATAAACAGTTTAGACAAGGAAAGAATAGAAGAAGCTTTTGAAATGTGACGATACAGAAGAATGCTGAAGATTAGATGGGTAGATCACACAACCAATGAGGGGGTATTGATTAGAATTGAGGAGAAGAGAAACTTGTGGCACAACCTGTAGAAAAGAAGGGATCGGTAGGTAGGATACCTTCTGAGGCATCAAGGAATCACAAATTCAGCACTGGAGGGAAGCACGTGGGAAAAAATCTTACAGGGAGACCAAGAGAGGACTGCAAAAAGCAGATTCAGAGAGATGTAGACTGCAGTAGTTACTCCTAGATAAAGAGGCTTGAAGAGGATAGAGTAGCATGGACAGTTGCATCAAACCAGCCTTTGGACTGAGTGCTACAAAACAAATAAATTGAAGTATTTAAACAGCTAACATAATTAAAGACAGGACAAAGAATACATATGCTGCTGGTTATGAGTGCATGTTGAAAGAAGGCTAAAAATTAGATATTAAATGACAGTGCAGAAGGCTCTCCATTAAATGTGGTATACAAGAAACTTTCTAATGAATCTAATTAACAATAGTATTAGAAGTTAAATTGCTACTCACTGTAAAGATAACACATTCAGTTGCTCATAAACAAAACAAAAGACAGTTACACATTTAGCTTTTGGCCAAAGCTTTCTTCAGGAAAGGACGGACACACACACACACACACACACACACACACACACACACACACACACACACACACACACACACACACACACACACACACACACACACACACACACACACACACACACACACACACACACACACACACACACACACACACACACACACACACACACACACACACACACACACACACACACACACACACACACACACACACACACACACACACACACACACACACACACACACACACACACACACACACACACACACACACACACACACACACACACACACACACACACACACACACACACACACACACACACACACACACACACACACACACAAAAAAAGCGCGCGCGCACGAAACATAGGCCACAGAGCGGCCATTACTCATTGTTGTGTGGTTGTGTGGGGTCAAGTGCATTTGAAAGTGTAGGTCCTAACTTTTCTTTAAGGTGGACTTAGCATTGATCATGCAGTGGACGAGAGAGGAGAGTGTATTTGCTATGGTCACATACTTTTCCAGAGGCCATTCGTTCATCACAAACTAGCGTGCATTCAGCAAACAGCTGAACATCTTGCCTAGTGTGCATTTAGCGAACAGGTCAATAATAGAATAGGCCTGTGAGTCATGTTCCTGCTAGAAAATCAGTTGTGGGTGGACGCATTTATGGATACTGGTAGTGTGCAGAAAAATAAACCAGGACCTTAAGAACCAGCAGGACACCAGAAAATGTCGAGAAAACGAGGCTGGCAATTTTGAATTCCCCAAGCGATATGCATGAACACACGCAGCCATTCTTGCAATTTCTGACTGCACAGCAAGATGAATTCTTCATGAAGACTTGAAATTTCATCCATGCAAACTGGCATTGGTGCACACACTTAATCCACGTAATTTTGTTTCATTCGAAAACCTGCCTCAGAACGCACATTGTTTTCTTCAGTAATGAGGCACGTTTTAATTTGTCTGGATGCTTGAATAACCAAAACATGCGACACTGAAGTGGTACGAACCTAAAAAAAACTTCGCAAGTGGTTCCTACATGTAGAATGTGTGACCGCTTGGGGTGTCTCATCCAAAATTGGCATTACTGCCCCACGGTTTTTCGAAGAGAACAATTGGGCTCTTATTATTATCGCTTCTGAGTGTTACGTTCGGGTGAGAATCATGTTCGGGTGAGAATCATGTTCGGGTGAGAATCATGTTCGGGTGAGAATCATGTTCGGGTGAGAATCATGTTCGGGTGAGAATCATGTTCGGGTGAGAATCATGTTCGGGTGAGAATCATGTTCGGGTGAGAATCATGTTCGGGTGAGAATCATGTTCGGGTGAGAATCATGTTCGGGTGAGAATCATGTTCGGGTGAGAATCATGTTCGGGTGAGAATCATGTTCGGGTGAGAATCATGTTCGGGTGAGAATCATGTTCGGGTGAGAATCATGTTCGGGTGAGAATCATGTTCGGGTGAGAATCATGTTCGGGTGAGAATCATGTTCGGGTGAGAATCATGTTCGGGTGAGAATCATGTTCGGGTGAGAATCATGTTCGGGTGAGAATCATGTTCGGGTGAGAATCATGTTCGGGTGAGAATCATGTTCGGGTGAGAATCATGTTCGGGTGAGAATCATGTTCGGGTGAGAATCATGTTCGGGTGAGAATCATGTTCAGGTGAGAATCATGTTCAGGTGAGAATCATGTTCAGGTGAGAATCATGTTCAGGTGAGAATCATGTTCAGGTGAGAATCATGTTCAGGTGAGAATCATGTTCAGGTGAGAATCATGTTCAGGTGAGAATCATGTTCAGGTGAGAATCATGTTCAGGTGAGAATCATGTTCAGGTGAGAATCATGTTCAGGTGAGAATCATGTTCAGGTGAGAATCATGTTCTGGTGAGAATCATGTTCTGGTGAGAATCATGTTCTGGTGAGAATCATGTTCTGGTGAGAATCATGTTCTGGTGAGAATCATGTTCAGGTGAGAATTATGTTCAGGTGAGAATTATGTTCAGATGAGAATTGTTCAGATGAGCATTTTGTCCAGATGATTGAGGAGTTCCTTCTTTCCCAACTTGAATAAACGGATGTGGGGGATGTCTGGTTCCAACAAGACGGCCATGGCTCATACAGCACTAATATCAATGACACACTTGCGCGAACAGTTCCCCGACCATCTCATCTCTTTGAGGAGAGATCATCTGTGGTCAGCATGCTTTTCAGATTTAGCTCCCTGCAACTTTTTCTTGCTGTATACCAATCAGCTGTGGATCCTGGGCAAGCTGCCAAACAATATTGAGGCAGCTATTGCCAAAAAAGACAGTAACATGCTGAACAAAGAGGACTGAAACTTCAGATTTCAACTCGCCAAACGATTTGAGTAGAAACGGAGGCCACATTCAAGATATCACTTTCAAAATCTAATGAAATGGGCCTTTAAATGTACCTCTAGGTGTAAAGAAAGTCAGCTACATTAGTATCTCCAATACATTGTGTGTGTGTGTGTGTGTGTGTGTGTGTGTGTGTGTGTGTGTGTGTGTGTAAAAATAATGAAGTTTCCATGCTATACCCTACATTTTATTATTACCTTCTTTTTCGACACTGGTAAATAAATGGAAATGCCGTGTGGCTAGGGCCTCCCGTCGGGTAGACCGTTCGCCTGGTGCAAGTCTTTCAAGTTGACGCCACTTCGGCGACTTGCGTGTCGATGGGGATGAAATGATGATGAAAGACACACAACACCCAGTCATCACGAGGCAGAGAAAATCCCTGGCCCCACCGGGAATCGAACCCGGGACCCCATGCGCGGGAAGCGAGAACGCTACCGCAAGACCACGGGCTGCGGACTTCGACACTGGTAATACTTGTGTGAATTGGAGTTGCAACAAATAATACAAAATTGCAGGGCACTATATCTACTCTGTGCAACTGCATTTTGTTTAATACCCCATGCAGCAATGATGAATTCATTCAAATGCATCATCCTATTATCCAGTAAATATACAACACACTCATGTTTGTAAAAACACTGACTTTTTCCCAGCAATAGCCTCTGTTTACCTATACAAGTCCGCATGTTTCATTCATATACGAAGTCCATATGGTGACAAGGTAATTGTAACACTGCTACCAGATATTTATTTACTCTCTATAATTCAACACATCACAACCTGGAACATATGTTCACTACTTGTGATGCCATGCATTTGTGAGAGCGGGTTTCCAGCATCACACTACAATGTGCATCTCCTAAGTAGCTAGAGGGGGGGGGGGGGAGGGAGAGAGAGAGAGAGAGAGAGAGAGAGAGAGAGAGAGAGAGACCACGAGCATCTAAAAAAAAAAGTAAGTTTCAGATATGTGTGTACTGTTTTGTGTATAATTTCACATTTTTAAAACAACAGTATTACATGGTAAGACACAAGTTGTACAAGTCTTCCATATTTTCAGATTAAAGTAAATATATAAGGATGACATTAATACTCATCTCACCTCTGCTATGTCCTGTGATGTCTCGGCATCAATTCCAGTCATTTCCACATAACCTTTTTCTGTTGTAATTTCTACCAGGACTCCACAATTGCCAAAAACCATCTGTAACATAACAAATCAAGACCACTTTACTGTTTGAAACTGTGATGATAATGATGATACAATTAGGCAACTTTCTTGTAGTTCTTAGATTGGTCAGATTATAAAAATAGGTTTGAGACATTCACATTTATAATGTTTAAATTGTCATTCTCCAGGTGCTAGCAGTTTTCAATTCAACATATTTTGGTTAAATGAGTTCATTAAAAAATCACTTTATTTAACAGACAACTGTACAAGGTAGCACTGTGTGACAATATCCACTGGAAAAAGAAGACAATACGGTCAACCTGAATGAGACTGGGCTCAATGTAAAATTTGAGTGTTGTGTGCAGGTCCAATAAATTTGAGACTACTTTCATACTTACATCTTTGGCTGCTTGTGGATCAGCAACACAAGAAAAGGTAATGTCTGCTGCCTGTATTACATCTGAGGGTGTGAGACCTTGCTGAGCACCTGCTTTCACAAAATCTCGGCACTGAAAAAGACGTGATCCATATTAGAAACATGAGAGGGAACAGCTATTTTATCATAAATAACTGCAAGGAGGTTAGGAATGTGTGTCCTAGCCATGGAAATACAGAGTAGGACCAGAAACAATGTAATTCATGGTGCAAAGGATGAATCAGAATGTAGACTTCTGTTGAAGTAAGTACTCATCAGCCACTCAGTCTTATAATTTCAGTTTTCTCAGATGACTGAAAATTCTGAGAAGTTCCCAGTACAAACTGCAGTAAGAAATGTTAGCCATGATAGCAAAACAGAAGCCAAAGTTTTAAATTTCACACAGGGGAATCGTAAAAACGTTGTCATTTGACCATCGGGCAGACTCCCATATGGACAACATCGTAATAAGCACCCATGACGGGCTTGAGACTGCAAAGCTCATGTCCACAAATCAACATGGTTACAGAAAGCATCAGTTGTTCAAAACTCAGCTTGCCCTTTTCTCACGTGATATACTGCTAACTACGGACGAAGGGCAACAAGCAGATCTCATATTTCTAGGTTTCCGGAAAGCAAATGACGTGATGCCCCACTGCAGGCTATTAGCGAAGGTAGAATGGCTTGAAGACTTCTTAAGTAATAGAATCCAGTATGTTATCCTTGACGGCAAGTGTTTGTCACAGACAAGGGTATCGTCAGTGGTGCCCCAGGGAATTGGGATAGGACCGCTGTTGTTCTCTACACACATAAATGATTCGGTGGACACGGCGGGCAGCAATCTGCTGTTCTTTGCTGATGATGCACTGGCGTATGGTAATGTGTCAAAATTGAGTGATTGTGGGAAAAATACAAGACAACTTAGACAAAATCTCCAGTTGGTGTGATGAATGGCACCTAGCCCTAAATGTAAGTTTATGCAGACAAATAGGAAGATCAAACCTGTAATGTTCAGATACAATATTACTGTCCTGCCTGACACAGTCAAGTCATTTAAATCTCTGGGTGTAACACTGCAAATCAATACAAGATGTAACAAGCACGTGAGAACGGTGATAGGGAAGGCAAATAGTCGACTTCAGTTAATTGGGAGAATTTTAGGAAACAGTGGTTCACCTGTAAAGGAGACGGTATATAGGACACTGGTACAACCTATTCTTGAGTACTGCTTGAGTGTTTGGGATCTGTACCAAATCAGATGGAAGGAAGACATTGAAGCAATTCAGAGGCAGGCTGCTAAATTTGTTACTGGTAGGTTAGAACAATATGAAAGTTTTGTGTTGCAGAGATGCTTCAGGAACTCAAATGGGAATCCCTGGAGGGAAGGCGATGTTCTTTTCAAGAAACATTATTGAGAAAATTTATGGAACCGGGACTGAAGGCTGACTGCTGAATGATTCTACTGCTGCCAACCTACATTGTAAGGACCATAAAGATAAGGCTCATACAGAGGCATGTAGACAGTTGCTTCTCCCCTGCTTTATTTGTGAGTGGAACAGTAAAAGAAAAGAATAGTAGTGGTACAGGGTACCTTCCCCCACGCACCGTATGTTGGTTTGCGAAGTATGCATGCAGATGTAGATGTACCTGTACAATACTGAATAAAGCGAGCTATTCTGCAGAGTGAACTTCAAAAAACAAAGTGTTATTAAAAGAGTTATGAATTTAACTCGCATCAGCCACAATTTTATTGGTAAGTCATAAAATTAAAATCTGTTTCTAAAGAAATGTCCCAGCTGACAATGCAGGCAAAGTGGAAGATTCACTCTTAAAAGTTATTTCTTATTTTCACCACTGACTTAACTAAATAGACAGTGACAGAAAGCTAGTCACAATTCCACTCCATAACCTTGTGAACGCGTCAGTGTGTGCTTCAATCGGTGATATCTGGTAAGTCATAAAAAATTTCAGATGTTGTTTGGAATATCACAGTAGCATTAGAATGTTTAGTACTCTCATGAAGTCATTAATTATGAGAAATGGATTCTCAATTTTGAAGGACAAAAAGAAAAAAAAGCATATGCATTACAACATAACACACAATAATTCAATAACAAATGAAGCATGTGAACAGGAGTCAGTGTGGATCATGTAGAAAGTTATAATTTTTTGGTACACACTATGATGAAGAAATGTACATGAAAAAAAATAGTTATTGAGCTTCTCAAACAGTCCAGTCCAGCAATGGTTGCTCTACACATAACTGATGGTTTTGGAACGAATAAAACCACTTTACACTCTGCAAATTTCTACTCATTAATGTCTTATGGCGTAACTCATCAATTGGGAAGATAGTACTGATTTCACAATGGTGGACAGGAGGAACAATATATGACATTCAATCAAAGTTATCTTGTAGGTGCTTTCTTCAAGGAGTTGACCTTTTTTCTAAATATTTTCTAACATACTTACTCGATAATGAAAAATATCATCAATATTCCATCACAGTTTGCAAAGGAATGTCCATAGTTACAACATTACAAGAAAAAAAAAAAAATGATCTGTATTACACATTAGTTAAGCTCAGAAAGGATCCACTATGCTGCGGCCTAAATCTTTAGTCACCTCCCCAAAAACATAAAAATGTCTGACAGATAGCAAAGTGAATTTTTAGTGTATTTTGGAATTATTTCTTCTCGACAACAGCTGTTATACCATAAATGAATGTTTAACAATACACTTACAGTTAAAAAAAGATATCTACTTCAATATTATGCACAATTTATAAAATGACTGCTCCGCACAAACAATTGTGCAAGTGGTCTGTGAAACACACAGCCAACTAACTCCTCCTCCTCCACCCCACTTTTGCAGCAACATCATGGAAGTTATTTCATGCATGGAAACAGTAATACCTCCTTAATAAACAGTGTTTGTTAATCATTAATGTAGTTGTATTGTTTCTCACTGTGTAAACTGCTTTCATGTGCTTTTACTGCTTCTCGCTGTGTAAACTATTGTCAGTGTTCCAATGATTGACTACTTCCTTACAATCCAAAATTTCGTCTGCTGCAACATTATGCATAGATCGCCTACAATATGTACCGTAGCTATGTGTACAGCCTGAAGAACAGTTGTAGCAAGGGGATTAATATGTTATTAAATTTGGCATAGTAAACCAGTAACAAATTCTAACAGGAACTCACATTAAGGGCTTGTTTTCGAACGAGGAGAAAAACTAAGGGAGAGGAGGTGAATACAGTGTCTCAAATAGCGAAGCAGTAGTTTTGGTATCGATTTCTTTCATGTGCTCTACCCGGAACACATAGTGTCATAGTATAAGCTAGTGCAGAAGAGGGAGAAGCGAAGAAGTGGGTGGTACTCAATTCTGCACCAAATAAAGGTCGCCGGGCGCTTTTTAAGTTCATGCTCTAAAACGTGAATTTCCTTCAAATTCATAATGTGGACAACTTCAAATTTTGTTCTTTGGCGAATTAGGGTCATTTACGGTCTTCGGTATTAACAGCTTCGCAGGGCCATACACTGAAAAGGTACTCTCCTACACCTCAATTTAAAGTTAAGACGCGTTTATTGCGCCATTACCTCATCGTCATGTAGGAGCGTCTACAGTTCATGCTTACGTCTCTGCTTAATAGATGGCTCTGGCGTCCGCTACACTGCGCGGATCGACGTGCTGTTTGAGCGGTTCCTGATGGAGGGCAAAGGCGTACGTCCACGTACTGCATACACGTCCTCGGATGCATAATCACACATTTACTGCATATTTTTATTTTAAAAAATAGAAATATTGCTGAATTGAATCGCTCCACACCAGAGAACGAATGATTAATGAGAATTGCGCATTTGCGAACTACGAAGGCAAAATGGCAGAGGTGAGGAAAGTTCGCTTCATGACAACGCGGATGTTCGTATAACAACCCTTACATTTCGATTAGAAAACACACACCACTTTCAAAGATTTGTCAACGGCTTCTGCGTTTTAATACCGATGTAGTTCTCACTTTCAATTACAGGCCAACACTCAATGAAATTTAACGAGTCTGCTACCATAACACAGCCAATATTTTATTAATAAAGAGGGTCACAGTAACATATGACAGGCCGACTGCGTCCTCTAATTTTATCAGTAAACGGAGTTCAATAAATTATATTACAAGGAGAAAATGCCATGCGCTAAACTGCGTTTTTCTTTTTTCCATTTCGTTGTCCAAATAATTTGTTTCAAAGTGAAACAAATCTCTTCAAGTGCTTGAAATATCATGAAGACACACTGGCAGCACAAAAAGCACCATGTGTTTCATGGAGGATGGGGTGTGGGGTGCTCTATAGCTGACCAACACTTCGATTGTAGAATGGTCTACTGTAATAATACTCACAGTGTAAGTTCATAATTTGCTGCCTGAGCTCTGCAAGTACATCTTCCTCAATGCTCTATACGGTGTCCAGTAAGAACAGAATGGTGCGTAGTGTAGGTCCTTGGGAACAGGTGTTTCCAATTACGCTTCTGAAAACTGACGTGGCATCGTCCACAAAAACCACACATTACTCAATACAATGGGCTTCCGCTCTATGGTGTTAAAAAGATAACTGTCATTTATGTGGTGGTATTTTCGAAATTCGTGTCGCTTTCAGCTCGCGTCTATGAAATCAAGGGCTTCTGCCTTCGAAATGTTTCCCTTCAATGTCATCTCTTACTAACGTCAACCATAGAAACTTGGATGAGCATTCTGGGCACAATATTCGTTTCTATACATTTTGCTCGTGTCAAAGATTATCGAAAAAGGCTGATCTTAGATATCAAATTAATTTTGTACTCTGAAGAAACGTGTTTATAAGCATCCATACTCATAGTCATCAATGTTTGATAGAAAGAAGTTTATTGCATCACATGTTAAGAGTTCCATCCCATTTCACTTACGGCCAGTGCAAGGCAAAGTCTACCGCTTGTGCTGGCTATTTGCCTTATATTTTCACGGTTCAGCACATGCCTAGTTTAGTGTGTACTTGAGAAACAAGAGGCAGAAAGTTACACTAGGATGTTTGAGTAGTGGAAACATGAACGTCATATCTTCATGGGGACAAATGATGAAGCGCATTCATCAGGGGATGATCACAGACGCATGACTATTCCTACTTTATGTGAATCGGGAGGGAATGTAAATCCTATTCAAAGATGAATCAAGCCGGTTAAGGAAGCACCCACGGGGAAAATAATAAATTGTGTTTTTGTTAAAATTAATAACTAGCTCTGCTCAAATGGACTAGTTTTATAAACTTCAGAGAGGGGAAAAATAAAAAGAAATAACCGTAGTAATGTAGTTAAAAAAAGGGGTGGGGGGGGGGGGGAACAGGGTATAAAGTTCCAAGTTCTTCGGCTTCCGTAATGAAAACATAGTGAAAATGTTCCAAAAACGTTTAAATTCAGCTACTTATGCTATAAGAATAATTTTTAATTTTAGGGATACAGAAGACACAGTACAGTTAATATTTTGCATATATTGACATTCAATGATGTCCTATTGGGGTAAGTCCTCAATTTGACAAAAAGTATTCAACGCAAAAAATGCAAGTAATTAGATTTACAAACAATTAGGAATATTCACCACAACTACGCGGACGCGGTACATTTCTTCTCTCGTGAAACCTGTTAACAATCCATTGTAGATATTCTAACTGTCTCAGCAGTCTTTTTTTTCGACACCAGGAAGTACGTGATATGTGATCCGCACACTTCGGCGGTACTCCAGTATAATCTGCACTATTCACGTATGTTCAGTTCCTCTCATCGCAAGAAACACAAGCGAACGAACAGATTTTACGCCGTAGCGAATCAGACAACCAAAGAGGCACGTATGGAGTCTGTAGTGAGCGTGGGTGCCCCTTGCGTATGAAGCTGTCGACAAGGACGTCAGTATCAGACGCACACAATCGAGACCGCCTCAACTGGCTTATAACGGCCCTACATTTCAGTTGCGATTAGACCAAGGCCATAAATAACACAGCTGAAAAACTAAATACGCTGAGACACTACTGCTATATTTAGAGATACTGATTCTCTCCCCCCCCCCCTTCCCCACCTCCCTCTCTCGATCAAAACGAAAGAAAAAGTTTTTAAGTGCTCCTGACGGATATTCTATAGTTCCAGAGTTCTCTGTACAAATTCTGAATAGTTATATGCATAATTTCGCGAAGAAAATAATAATATTCGCGAAACTTAATCTTGTAAAAAAAGGTAATTTGCCAATCTGCGAAAAGAAGAATTCTGAATACCTGTCTAAGGGTTCTACAGAAAACCCTAATGACATTTTTTTGCGCAGATAATAGTTCATGAGGCGTATATTTCTCGGCAGTAGTTGTCTCAAACTATTATCTGCACAAAGAATGTCATTAGGGATTTCTGTAGAACTCTTTGGGAGGTATTCGGAATTATATTTTTTCGCATTTTTTTGAGATCAAAATTTTCTCTGGTGCTACTGCTTTCTTCGCGAAATTCCGGATAATTATTCAAATTTGGTACAGAGAACTCTACAATTACAGTATATCTGTCAAGAACTCCGAATAAAATAGATATTTCTCGAAAGTCGGGTGCCAAACCAGTTACTTACATTTTTTAATTCCCTAGTAAAATATTAATTTCAAATTATTGCTAAATGATGGGAGAAGTGTAGCGAATGGCGCAA
Source organism: Schistocerca nitens (assembly GCF_023898315.1). Lineage (NCBI taxonomy): Eukaryota > Metazoa > Arthropoda > Insecta > Orthoptera > Acrididae > Schistocerca > Schistocerca nitens. The sequence continues at coordinate 541,697,995 of NC_064621.1, read as the reverse complement.
AATGCTTTTATTAATATTTTTGAAAAAAGAAAATGTTTCACGTCAACTAATCTAAGACTATTAAGCTAATATCGATGTACTTCAAGATATTTAGCAATCAGTTACTGCGAGGGTAGATGTGTGTATTTTTCCAAGGAACACAGTTTTAATAGTTCTCGTTGTTCATTTATTGCTACCTGGAGTAGAGCCAATAATTTATTCCATATTTTGTCATTCAGTACGTAGTATTGTTCGAGTAGAACTGCGCTCGGCGTAGCGAAATTTATCTGAGTCAGATGCGCATTCTAGGGCCCCATGCATAATGTTTATGGCCCAGACTGTAGAAAAGTCTTCAAATTTCTGCTCTAAGGTGAACTTGTTAGAAAATGGACTCGCCACAATGGCGTCTACCAGGTAACTGGGCTATTTCTAAGTTAGGAAGGGAGTTTTAGATGGTGAAGATTCAAGATTTTGATGCGGTACGGCGAGCAAGAGTTGAACGAACGAAAAGTTGCGGGATTACTGCTCATCTCTCATTACATGTGTACAACTGCTGCGATGCCTGGTGAATATCGTGAATGAACACGCCGACGGCTGCCGGGTGATCGACGGACACAGGCGGCACAACAGTTACGTGTTCGGAGCTGGCTGTGAGATTATTGACTTGCTCAAAGTAACGTGGCGACACGAGGGTTTTCGTGTTGTCGCGAGGGCCTACCACAATCTGGTGGGTCTTGAACCGATCAGGAAGAGGAGATATATTGCCTCTTTAACTTGTCGAGGCGAACCACTGAAACCCGTCGCAGACGACCGGTGGACTACGCTCTCACTATCTGAAGTTTCGATGGCTTCGCAACCAGGGGGCGCAGGTTCGGTACCTGCGTCTAGTAGGTACAGCGGCGTTCACGTTCCTGACCGTGCCTGACCAAGGCGGCGGCTGCACAATGGCGGTGCAGCAGAGTACAATAAATTGAGTGATGTTAACCCTAGCAATACCAAAGTACTTTCCATAACGCGTAACACCAGGAAGGAGGTACTTTATGGCCGCCACAAACAAAATAAAAAATAAAGCGTTCATTGTTGTGAGCTTCTACTAGCAACATCGTTTTTAAATATGTATTGATGAATAAGAAGGTCCTGAATCTGAAAATGTCTTTTAGTACAATCCTATCAGTACCGTTGCATTTTCCATTGTGAGTACACAGGGAGAAGGGGCACTTTATAACCACAATTTTTTTAAAAAGTCCAGATTTCGTTATCATCCTTAAGTTTCATTCACAACGTACTTTTTAAAGATATGTAGATGTGTAAGAAGGGCCCTCAATTTTCAAACAGATGACATTCGTTTCAAAAAGTAACATTTACTATTAGACTTAAATTTTTGTTAACTGAAAATTCAGAACAACTACGGAATCTGGTATACGAAACCATTAAAAATAATAAACACTTTCAAAATTTTAAAAATCGAAGTACATGACTAGATTACAATGTTTTCAAAAATTGGGCATTAAGTACCACCTCTCAGTATTGCGAGGGTTAATTTAAAATAGTAACCTACAGATAACACGGAAATGGAAGAAAGCTCAGAAGCAACGATATCTGGTTATTCAATTTTATCAAAGCGGCAGGGAGGTCACAGTGATGAATTTGAAGTGGAGGAAACATCATTAGAAACTAAGGCGTAGTTCAGTAGAATGGGTTGTTACGGATCGGGAGGTGAGAAAGCTCCAATTGGTTCCAGGAAATACCTCTGTGGTTGGAAAAAAAAAGAGAAGCTTTTGGGAGACAACACACAAAAATCAGTGTCTAGCAAATCTAATAGTTTAAGTCTAGGAAAATCTGAGGTGACGCGAACCAACGAAATAACGTTATCACATTTGTCGTGGATTATTATGTCGCACAATGTGCATTTATGACTCAGGGTCAGAGGTCTAGAACTACTTAGGACAACTACACGTAATTGAGAAAAGTATATTAACTGACGATAATTGTGGAGCAAGAGTCATTAAGTGTCTATTATCCAGACCCGAGTGGAGGCAGCAATTTTTTTGTATGGAGGGCGCCATGAACGTTACGTATGCTGTGTTCCTTAATGTACCAGTGATGCAACTGGGAAAGACAGTTTATTAGTTGGAGAACTATTTATTAATCCATATTTCATTAATGTTTATTTTTATTTAGTTAACGAGAATAACAGTGTTAAAAGTACTTATCTTAGTGATTAGAGTAATTAACTGCAGTAGCAGCAACAGCAGCTTGAACTCGTTCCAATATTATCGCTGATACATAACAGAGAAGTATACAAAATCGGAAGCTCTGCCTAGGTGAATTAGAGCTCCTCGCAGCTAGTTTTTGTAGAACTGGCTCATAAATATGAATGAAATGGAATAGATTAGTATGAATGGATACACTGTCGATATTGATGCTAAGCAATCTTGAGAAATATTTATAACAACATTCAACAGTAGCAAGAGAGATTCTTAAAGAATAGACGAAAATGAATATAAATATTTTCAAACCATTTTTATGGGCAATGGTCATTGTGGGTAGCCGAGCTACGTTTGGAGTGATGTGGAGAGGAAGGATATTCATTATACACACATCAAAAAAAGTTTTGCATCACCTTGGTTCCGAGAGTTCCGGAACCTGTACAGAAAATTGGAATAGTGTTCAACATAAACATCATTTCCGCCCTTTTTATTGCTCATGAAAACCACACATTGCATGCTGTACCACCACACGGCGAGACCTTCAGAGGTGGTGGTCCAGATCGCTGTACACACCGGTACCTCTTAATATCCAGTAGCATGTCCTCTTGCATTGATGCACGCCTGTATTGGTCGTGGCATACGATCCACACGTTCATCAAGGTACTGTTGGTCCAGATTGTACCACTCCTCAACGGCGATTCGGCGTTGATCCCTCAGAGTGGTTGGTGGGTTATGTCGTACATAAACAGCCCTTTTCAATCTATCCCAGGCATGTTCTATAGGGTTCACATCTGGAGAAAATGCTGGCCACTCTAGTCAAGCGATGTCGTTATCCTGAAGGAAGTCATTCACAAGATGCGCACGAGGGGGGGGGGGGGGGGGGGGGCGCGAATTGTCGTCCATGAAGACGAATGCCACGCCAATATGCTGCCGATAATCGTTGCACTATCCATCGCAGGATGGCATTCACGTATCGTACAGCCTTTACGGCGCCTTCCATGACCATCAGCGGCGTACTTCGGCACCACATAACGCCGTCCCAAAACTGTAGGCAACACTCGCTGGACAGTGTGTATAAGGAGTTCAACCTGACCGGGTTGCCTCCAAACACGTCTCCGACGATTGTCTGGTTGAAGGCATATGTGACACTCATCGGTGAAGAGAACGTGATGCCAATCCTGAGCGGTCCATTCGGCATGTTGTTGGGCCCATCTTTAACGCGCTGCATGGTGTCGGAGTCTTAACATGACGTCCTGTGGCTGCACGAAAAGTATTATTCAACATGGTGGCGTTGCTGTCAGGGTTCCTCGGACTCATAATCCGTAGGTAGCGGTCATCCACGGCAGTAGTAACTCTTGGGTGGCCTGAGCGCGGCATGTCATAGACAGCTGCTGTCGCTCTGTATCTCCTCCGTGTCCGAACAACATAGCTTTAGTTCACTCCGAGACGCCTGGACACTTCCCTAGTTAAGAGCCCTTGCTGGCACAAAATAGCAATGCGGATGCGATTGAACCGCGGTATTGACCGTCTAGGCTTGATTGAACTCTAAGTCAACACGAGCCGTGTACCTCCTTCCTGGTGGAATGACTGGAACTGATCGACTGTCGGACCCCCTCCGTCTAAGAGGCGCTGCTTATTATAGTTGTTTGCATCTTTGGGCGGGTTTAGAGACATCTCTGAACAGTCAAAGAGACTGTGTCTGTGATACAATATCCACAGTCACCATCTATCTTCAGGAGTTCTGGGAACCGGGGTGATGCAAAACTTTTTTTGATGTGTGTATATATTTATATATAATAAGGTAAGTTACATGTGTAGTCCACGGTAAGACCAATGCGCAAAAAGAGTGTCAGAAGAGTGTTCCGCATTTCCTGTCGAGACGGTTCTGCTATGGTATACACGGGAGTGAAATGGTGCAGCAGCTGGAAACATACTCTTAAGTATGCGGGACGGTATAATTCTTGTGGGCAAGTTGAAACAACACCTGAGGAGGAAAGATATTTCCCAACCATAAAAGCATTAACACAGCGGTTCTCGCGTAGCTCCGTGACCAAGGAGCCAATATCCGTTGTCGAAGAACTGAAAGATTAGTAGAACGTTGCGACGGCTGTTTACAGCTAGCTAATGACTATGTTGAAAGTTACTTGACCTGCCATAATAATGTGTAAATTACTTTCTGGTTCCCTCATACATAGAGTAGTTTATTTATTTTAGTGAGTAGCAGCTTAAATTGACTGTTTAGAAAAATATATAATAATATATTTATGGTGTTTAAATACTTTAGGACGAGCGGTTCTAGGCGCTACAGTCTGGAACCGCGCTTCCGTTGCGGTCGCAGGTTCGAATCCTGCCTCGGGCATGGATGTGTGTGATGTCCTTAGGTTAGTTAGGTTTAAGTAGTTTTAAGTTCTAGGGGACTGATGACCTCAGAAGTTAAGTCCCATAGTGCTCAGAGCCATTTAATACTTTATTTTACTACACTGGCTTGTAAGTGGTGACAGAGAATGACCGAATTTGATGTTTCTGATGTCGCAATTATTATTAAGTAGTAATATAGGGCCCCCACTGGATTTCAGTTGTCATGTATAAAAGCACTACAAGCCAAAGGAAGGTTTTCACTTAGGTAAAAGGTTATAGAGACATGATATATGATATGATAAGGTAAGTATGATTTCTTACGTTTAAAAACGTTTTAAGGTATCTAGCGTTGGCCCAGAAGGAGAGCCTAGGTATTCCGTAGAGACATCCAGCTGTTCCAGTGCAGCCCAGCAGTCCCTTTATGTTTAGGGCTGTTTATATCTTTTTCTCACCACCCACGCCCATGTGTCTAGAAGTATTTATCTCTGGTTTTCCCACCGTTGACAATCAACCAACTAGTTAGCTTGTTCCATGGATTCGGCAAATTCAGCTAGATTTGCTTCTGTTATGTGGGGAAGGATGTAACGGCCCGGATTAATATATTTTTTTTATTGATTTCAAACTTATAAGCGAGGAAAAATATTCACTTCAAATTGCTGCTGCGTGATTCCAGAAGTAGGCCAAGTAGGGCAAGATATTATTAATATTTTTGAAATAAATCTGCTCACACTATATATCTACTCATGGCGCTACCAAGCATTGAGTTCCGAGGAATTCAGTACCCGGGAAATTAAAGAACATGAGGTGTAGGCGCAGGCAACGGCCAATCAGAGTAGAGACCACAACTCGCCGTTGCAGCGTCTAATAAGACAAATTTTATAAAATGTATTCGGTACTGTGTTTTGTATCCGTAATATACTGACTGTGATATATGATGGCGAGAAGCTAGAGCTATTGAAATTAATATTAATTGATTCTTTTTAAAGTTAGCAATCAATCACTGTGAAACGCGGTGCCTGTACATTTCTTTAATGAATAATTAATTTTATTTGCTCTCAGCAATTCTTGATTTTCTTTTATAAACTGAGTAAACGTGAAGTGAAATTATTTTCACTTAATTTCAGTGTCTGTAGTTTCTTTTACTGCCACGTGGACCTAAGAATCATTATTCCACATTCTGTCATTTAGTATTCTTACGTTGAGCCACGTCCGCAGTGGCGGAATTTTAACATCAGAGTCAGATGTGTACTCTAAAACCCCAATAATGAGTTTTGTGCCGGTAAATTAATATTTCCTGGGGATTCTTATGTACGGCCATACTAGCAGTTGTTCGCCCCAAAAGAGCCTATAAGCCAAACTCGCATCTTCCAATTTTAGCTCGGATTATTATGACCCTTATTCCAAAATTAAATAAAAGGAGACGGATCGGAAAGGGAAAATGGAAGAGGTTGAGCTACCACAGCATAAAACAAGAATCGACAGTAATCGTTAAATAAGTTTACTGGATCGCCTTTCATAGTAAGTAAAATTGGGTGCGGAGAACGCCACATGTGGCATGTGCCACACACTGCTGAAAATTTTGTTCCAAAATTCGAACAGAACATTCACTGTACTTTCCGTACAAAGAGGCGGCGAGTTTTTATATATATGACAAAGTAAAATTCCGCACCGGCAATCTCTAAGGACATCATTAGTAAAATTAAAAAAAAAAGTTTTTATCTGAGCTTGCCGTGTACTAAGGAATTTTAAATGCTCACTACTTCTCTGCGATTTGCGAGTTGGACATTAAAGAAAATAATCGAAGTTTTCGAGATGTGGATGTACTGCAGGGTACTTAAAGATACCGAGAATCATGAGACTGACAAATGAAGTCTATAAGCGTTAGCAGAGACAAAGAAACACCCAGCAGAATTAAGAAAAGACTGCGTGTTTAGAGCATATCATGCGAAACGAAAAACATTGATTCTTGTAGCTGGTAACTGTAGGCAGAAGAGAAATCGAAACAAAGCAGAGCTGAAAGAAGGAGAACGCCTTGGCTGTGAAACACGAGGCAATAAATTGGGCTACGTATTATTTAGTCGCTGACGAATACCGCAAAAAACTGAGATGTTATGGAAAACATGATCGCAAACGTTCATTGGTGGATGATCATTCAAAGAAGGTTCCAGTTATCGAATTACTGCTGCTTGCTGTCCCAACGTTTCTGTGATAGAACTGTATGATTTTTGTGGACAGGCTACGACCAATAGAATCAGATTCCTATATTAAAAACGTCGTATGCCTCTGTAATCTCGTTTGACAAAATACTATACGAATTTAATTTCTTCAGGCATCCAGACGGTATCTCTGCAATCACTTGTCCCTGTGCTGCCAAAGACAGGCAACACGCCGCGAACCGTAGCCAAATTCCTTTTCCCACGAATTGGCAGAGCCGAGAGAGCGGAGCGCCTCGGTGAACGGTCGGTACATTCGCCTCGGTGAACGGTCGGTACATTCGGGCAGCACAGGGTCCGCGCATGCGCGCTCGCGCAGAAATCAATATAGGCCGGCAACACCGCTCGCAGCCGTGAACTCGCCGGAACTGGCTCTCGCTGCTGCCTCTCACTTACGTTAACGAAAACATTGCTCGAAGCACGTGTGGGCGAAACTGCGTCATGGATATCATTTAACACTAGCAGTACCAATACATTTCCATTACGCGCATTACCAAGGGAGGGTAGGGGGGGAGGCGGATTGTCCAGAAACCTGAAAATTTCTTTAACACACTCTTAGCAATATCAACGCTCGTTCAATAACGTGTACTACGACTTTATGTCCATCACAAAAAATATATAGAAATGCATATTTCATTCATTGTTGTTGACTTTTAAACTCAACATACTTTTTACGGAGATACGGATGTGTAAGGAAGGCCCTGAACTTGGGAACACTGAATAAGGCATCCACTGGGCAAAATGACATCTACTACTGAGACTTATATTTTTGGGTTATATTTAACTGAAACATTTAAATCTTTTGTGGAATCTGGTAGAAGAATTCATTAAATTTTTTTTTTTTTTAGAATATGAAAAAGTTTCAGAATATATAATGAGGTGGGCATATTGAAGTACCATCCTCCCTTATTATTGCGAAGATTAATCTATGCCGCCAAACGGTGATTTTAAACGACAGTTAATGATGCAAGAGACTTTCAGTTTTTTCGGATATCGTCTCTTACGTAAAGTGCCGAGTGCAACACTTAACTTTATTACTGCCAAGACTAACAGTTTAATGGCAATAAAGACCATACGAAACAGGTAACAAAATTCTGTTTCATATATAAAAAAAAAAAAAAAAAAAAAAAAAAAAAAAAAACAAATCGATTAAATTGATTTCAATTAATTTTGAAAGTAACATTGCTCAGTTCGTAATAGTTATCGACTCATGTTTTATTATACCTGACGACAACCACTGTCTTTATTTTCAAAGAAACTAGTTTCATCTGTGTTCAACAGCCATCTACAGATAAATATCACAGTATAGCTTTAAATGCGAACATTTTTAGGTTAGGCTTTACCGTGACTTTTAATGACATTAAATGAAACAACGAGTTCACTGTTACCAGTCACCGTTGACTGGTAACAGTGAACTTGTTGTTTCATTTAATCGCAGTATAGAATCCCCGTAGTACAGGCATAAGCTTTGGCATGATGTTTCAAGTGAGAACGCGCGCTTCTGTTTTACGAGGCTTCTTATGCTGCAGCAGTGATCTGAAGAGACTGTAGATCACAGCTGAAACTGGTCATTACAAAAATAAGTGATAGTCATCAGGTACAATAAAGGAAAGAATACAATCACTTTTTAAATGCGGCTTTCTTATACTCGATATTGACCATGTCATATTTCACAAAACACTACTGAAGACTTTCACACATGATCTCCATGGCTTGGAACATTTTGTCGCATTGTGCCCATTAATTGCCGTACAGTTCCAAGGAGAGCTTTATAAAATCGATAAAATCGGAATAATATAAGATCAAAAAGTCAACATTTTTATCGAAATATTGAGTGAACGACGAGAAGTGTAGACTGGGATATCACACTGTTGAAATTATTCATCCTACGTTAACTTTAGTCAACTTGAGCGTCAGACGTTCCATTATACCCCAGTACTGAAAATATCGTTCTTCGGAAAAAAATTGGATCCTTCACAACTTCTGCTACCGCGCACTACTGTAGTATGAGATTTTCAAATGGTACGAGATGAGTCCTTTTTCTCCTACGAGGACTGGTTGGTATGGAAGACTGGAGGATGTCTGTGTCGTGTGAACATAGCAGCTGCAGTGCCTAATTCAAGTGTAGGGATAAATACGTAGATCGGAAGCACCGAGCGAGGCAGCGCAGTGTTCAGATAGACAATGGACACATTCGGAAGGACAACGGTTTATATTCCCGTTCGACCGCCCAGCTTCAGGCTTTTTGTCGCGTAACGCAAATGCCTTTGGACAGGATTCGTCTGGTTTATTCTCCTCATCCTTTCCCAATCCGAACTTGTGCTCTGGCTCTAATGACATCATCGACAGGACGTTAAGATCCCTAAAATGGTTCAAATGGCTCTGAGCACTATGGGACTCAACTGCTGTAGTCATCAGTCCCCTAGAACTTAGAGCTACTTAAACCTAACTAACCTAAGGACATCACACACATCCATGCCCGAGGCAGGATTCGAACCTGCGACCGTAGCAGTCGCACGGTTCCGGACTGCGCGCCTAGAACCGCGAGACCACCGCGGCCGGCTAAGATCCTTATTTCGTCAATCTGTACAGAAAGAAAGTAATTAGAGTTTACTTTCCCGTAGAGTGATTCCATTACTAAATCGCAAAGTATTTGTATTAACATATGAGCAGCTTCAACACTTTCGTCCTTTATAAAATGCTTGGCTATCAATAGCCCGTCAATGTGAACTTCAGTACCTTAAGCAGCAGACATCAACAGTGGCACTGTTCACGGAGCTATCGTGACATTCGCCTTAAACGATTTAGGGAAACAACTGTGGGTGAACGCGGCTTCGATTCCCACTTACCCTAAATGATAAATCACTGCCTTACAGTCAAGTTCTGATTCAAAATCGTCGAAAATTCGATATTTTTACTGCATTTTTTGAAAGGTTGTGGTCTAGAATGTTAATAATGCAAGCGGGGTTACGGCCGCCGTGGGACGCTCTCGGCCAGACGTCAGGCTCCAGTAGAAAACTTGTCATGCCGTGACGCACGTTCACAAAATGATTTCTGTTGCAGTATGCACGCAAAAAAGCTGACTAACATCGCATTTCGTCCAGCTCAGCTAGATTGGCTATTCTCGCCACGAGGAACGAAGGAATTGCTCTCCAGGAACAATTCGAATTAGACGAAGGGTTGTTACACGGTCCTGGAATTTCAGTCTAAATGTAAGTAACGAAAACACTTTTTCTTGTAAAATTTTGATCCGCTATACTAAAGTGGACATTTTGAATTTTCAAAATCTAACTTCAGATTTGTCTTCAGCGACATCAAAACAATACAATAAAGTGTAAGTTTAATGAAAATTGAACTAGTAATACATATAAAAGTTTACACTAAGCTTTCAACAGGGTTTTCGCGTGAGATGATATTTCAAAACTGCGTCCAGTATAAAATAAAAACGGTTCAACATATTAACTTCTACCTTTGATCCACGAAAAGTAAACACTTTTCTTTTGGACTTATACCTAATACATGAAATTTGTTAGTATGAATTATGTTTTGTAAAGCCATAAAGAGTGAAACAAACCACCAAAAATCTAACTCAAAGTTCGAGTTAGCATCTCATAGTTAAATTTACGTTTATTTCTACATCTACATGGATACTCTGCAAATCACATTTAAGTGCCTGGCAGAGGGTTCATCGAACCACCTTCACAATTCTGTATTATTCGAATCTTGTACAGCACGCAGAAAGAATGAACACCTAATCCTTCCGTACGAACTCTGATTTCCCTTACTTTATCGTGGCGATCGTTTCTCCCTATGTAGGTCGGTGTCAACAAATATTTTCGCATTCGGAGGAGAAAGTTGATGATTGGAATTTCGTGAGAAGATTCCGTTGCAACGAGAAACGCCTTTCTTTTAATGATTTCCAGCCCAAATCCTGTATGATTTCTGTGACACTCTCTCCCTTATTTCGCGATAATACAAAACGTGCTGCCTTTCTTAGAACTTTTTCGATGTACTCCGTCAGTCCTGACTGGTAAGGATCCCACACCGCGCAGCAGTATTCTAAAAGAGGACGGACAAGCGTAGTGCAGGCAGTCTCCTTAGTAGGTCTGTTACATTTTCTAAGTGTCTTGACAATAAAACGCAGCCTTTCGTTAGCCTTCCCCACAACATTTTCTGTTTTCATTGTGATTAGGTACAATCTCCCATAAATTTAAAGTAGCATCGACTGATGTTATCCATTTTTGATTCCAGATAACTGCTGAGGGGCAACACTGCACCCAGTCTTCGTACTTCGAACTCTCAGACCCTCGATCAAACCACAATTACGGGCGCCATTTTGTTTTTTATTGAAAATTTAAAATATAGTTCAAAGTATGATCAATCCTAATCCCCAAACAGATCCCTTGCATGTCATCCCACCGTCTCAAAAAAATTTCTAAACTTTCCCTGTTTTTTGTTCATTTGAATGAGAACGTGGCCTTAAGCACTTGGTCCGCTCACTCCGTGTTTCGATATGGACGTAGCGGTACTGAATTTTGGTATACATGCTAATATTTTTTTCAATGCATACTTCTAATAAAATACTAGAGTGCGCATGTTCTTCACTCCACCTATACGTATCGGCAAAACATTCAATACGACAAACTCTCTTTCATCGTTCAAATCGCTCACAGGTGATAGTGCGATTCCGCTCGACACGTCGGAGCTCGTTCGAATCCTAGTTCGTTGTTAATAGTTCACTAAAAAGAAGAGGCGGAGTGTTGATTTAGGGTTACTTATCGTCGACCAGGTGTGCCAGTCCCTGGGTTTAAATTCCAAATCTTTACGCAATGCCTCGTAGAGTGAGGGCATGTGACATTGTAATCCTGTTTCGCGAAAGATAGATGCCAATAAACACGATTAAAATGCGAGAGAGAGAGAGAGAGAGAAGCAAGCGGCTGCACAAACTACTCGACGGTCTCCTAGTTAAAATTTCCACGTCCCTAGTCTCCCTCCCTAACCGTTTTCGTTACATTTAGAATCGTGTGGACGCGTCATCTCCCCTGACGTAGTATTAGCGAAGACACACCTCTGCTCCGCATGTGATGTTATGACTTGTGGTTCTGGCCTTCACTGTACGTGGACTCGTATGCAAAAAGGAAATGTCATTTTATGTGCCACCGAGAAAGGTGGCACATTGGTGACACTGGTTTCTATTAAAATCCCCTCCCGGCCACCCATATTTGGGTTTCCGTGATTTCCCTCAACCATTTACGGTGAATTCCGGCGTGGTCCCTATGAAGGGGGACAGGCGATTTTATTCACCACCTTTCCTGAATTCGAGCTTGTACTCAGTCTCCAATGACCTCGCCGTCAACGGGAAGTTAAACAGTAATTGCCGGTGGAGTGCCCGTGCGGTTTGAGGCCCTATGTCGCGGATCGCGTGGACCCTCCTGTCGGAGGTTCAATCGTCCCTCGGGCACGTGTGTGTGTGTGTGTGTGTGTGTGTGTGTGTGTGTGTGTGTGTGTGTGTGTGTGTTTCTTAGCATAAGTTAGTGTAAGCAGTATGTAAGTCTAGGGACCGATGACCTTAGCAGTTTGGTCCCTTACGAATTCACACACATTTGATCACACATTTAAACACCAATTTCCCTTCCCTATTACATAAGTTGCCGTGCGGTAGCATGACATTTTGTCACAACAGCTTTCATATCAGTGAAAGTGCCTGAGAACGAATTACCAGCAGTAACTTCCATGTACACTAAAAGCTCAACGTACAGACTGGAATACAACGGACATTTTACCAGCAGTAGAACTCGAACCGCTGTTATGAAGTTACGAGAACAAAAATAACTTTCTCTGCGAACAGGAATGGAGAATGTACGAAGTATGTTCACCTGTGTCTCCGTTCTTTAGACGACTACTACTGTTCATT